>NC_079439.1:30431753-30441753 GCF_903798145.1 Danio aesculapii
TGGCATACAAATTAATAAAAAAAAACAAAAAACAAAGTACTAAAATATACCCTTATATATACCTAGATAATCATCATCATCTTAATACTGAATTGTCAGATGACCAAGCAGAGGGTTGTCTTTTATGAACCATTAAAATACTGGTGTCTGGGGTCATGACTCCGGTGCTCATGGCGACCCGAATTGGATTCCCGCCTCGTGGTCCTATGCCGATCCTTCCCCTCTCTCTGCTCCCCACACTTTCCTGTCAATACTCTCTACTGTCCTATCAATTAAAGGTGAACCCCGAAAAAATATTTATGAAATAAAATAATAATATAAAATATAATACTGGTGTCTGGGAAGCTGTGAGCTCACAGACTGTATTTTTATATCAGCCTAAATGTTTGAAATGGCTAATTTATTCATGGATATGAATAGGCGGAAATAAACTGCTGTTGAGAGGGCAATGTAATTTTGAAGTAAAGGCTTTGACCTGAAAACAGTATTAAATGACATAACTTTACAAGATAGTTGTGCAATAGCACAAGTACAAACACAACAATGCTACAAAATCTGAGCACAAAGCAGACGAGTTTGCTATGATAATGTTTAATGTCTCAGTTAACTTCTGTAGTTTACGTACGTTAACCACTTTATAGCCTTAAATCAAACAAAAAGGGTTCGGTGGGTAGCTTAAATAATGTGTCGGTGCTCTTTGGGTTAGAGATTCATCAGAATAAACAGCTGAAATCAGTCCAAGGCACTCGAAAAATGTGGAAAAAATATTAAAAAGCCTTCATTGGCATGGCTATTCTTTAAAACTGTGCCTACGTGTTTTGGCAAACAACTGCGTTTATCAAGGCAACACTTTATAGTCTTTTTCTTCAAGACACATAAAAGCTTTTTTTAAAACAAGGCAGAATGAATAAAAAATATCGAATATAAAAAATATATAGTTGAAGAAGCTAGTCAAAATATTTAGGATGAATTCCTGCATTACTCCATTAAAAATTTCATATTGTATTTTTAAAGAATAGTTTTCTATAAAGAGGTGTAAAAATAGCTAATTTATAACAGCTAATATTTTTTGTCTTTGCCATGATGAAAGCACATAATATTTTACCAGTGGTTTTGCAAGAGTATTTAGACAAAAAAAAAACAAGAAATTTAAGGTGGAAAAAGAATGAAAATTTCACAGGAGGGCTAATCATTTTTTCTTTGACTTTAGGCCTGCACTGAGATTGAGATGTGCTTTGAGAGCAACAATGTGACAGACATGTTTCCGGCCATGCCGTTCACTGAGCAGCAGAGGGAGCAGTACTGCTCAAACAGATGGGGAGTTGTGCCACGGCCAGGGTGGCTGAAGACACAGTTCTGGGGCAATGGTAAGCACTACTGGGATTTTTTTACTTTGCTTTTAGACACACACACACACACTTGCAAACTTTCCTGAGTGCTTCCCCTCAGAGGAAACCTGCTGCCATTTCAAGTTTGTTCTGCTTTGTGAAGTGGATGAGTAGTGTTTATATGTGACCCTGGACCATAAAAGCATATAAGATTTGAATTAATAAGCTTTCCTCTGATAAGATAGGACAGTATTAGGCATACAGCTATTTGAAAATCTGGAATAGGACAAAAACCACATTTAAAGTAGTCTAAATGAAGCCCTTAGCAATGCATAATACTAATCAAGCATTAAGTTGATTTATGTACAGTAGGTCATTTACAATATATACTCATGGAACATGACCTTTACTTAATATACCTACGATGTTTTACCATAAAAGAAAAATCCACAATTTTGACCCATACAGTGTAGTTTTGGCTATTGCCAAATTATATACCTGTCCAACTCATGTTCATAATAATAAAACTGTCATTAGGTTCGATGGCTCCCTGGCCATCAGAAAGGCGGCGAAGTGACAAATTTTCAACGATGTTATTAAATAAATAAATATAAAACAAGCTAGCATTGGCAGTCCCTCATAGCCACTATTGTCGAACTGAAAGCAAAACAAACTTAAGCTCCAAGCCTGGGGCCTGTTCCATAAACCAAGCTTAGAGGAAAAAACAAGACTTATTTTGGTAAGTCAGGTTTGTTGATGGCAGATTCTGTTTCATAAATCAAATTTACGATAGTTCAAAATCAGTTACTCTGGCAACTTATGCTGGGAAACTAGCCTGGTCTGGGACAGGTTAACTCTCAGGCGAAGTCTTAAGTTCACGCTTAATCAAGGTAATGTTAACAGTCGCCTGTCGCAATTTAATTCCATTTTAATTCACTTAACCTCTTAATAATGATTACAACGTTATAGTCACTTAGTAAATAGAATAAAACGATAATACATTTAAATTCAAACAAGTTATTGGAAACTAAAAATTTAACTAAATGTAATTTTTTTTGTTTCCGTTAATTTTTTTTCCTTTTTATTGAAATTTTATTGAACATTTTAAGCACATTTTAAGTACAGTGAGCCTGCATTAAAACTTTTTCTTGCAAGCAACAATTGGCAGTAAGTATATTCTCTCCTGATGACGTTTGACGGTTGCCAAATTAGTGAAATAAATGACCAAAGTACCAAACAATACCTGCCATGAGTATAACCGCATTCACCATCGGGAGGCGCTGTAATCACTTTCGTAGGAGAATTTTGCTTTCACAATCCAAAATAAGGCTATCCAACATGTGTGCCTGATAGCTCCACCCCTTCCGCTAGGTGAGCAAAGCTGCAGTTGTTGAATGTGTGAAGTGTCGATCATTCCACACTTCATTTCACCGATTGAATAAGTGCATCATCCGGGTAATTAAAGTGCACTTTAAAAAAAAAAAAAAATTATTATTATTTTTTTTCAGTAGTGATGGTGAAATGAAGCTTTTTGAACCAGTGAAGCGCTCGACTCAATTGTATCGGAAAAGATTCGTTACTCAAGCTTTCTAAATCAATGCTCGATGAGGACCTCTTCTGGTTAGAGTGTGGGAAAGCACTGTGTTGCAATAATGTCAAACGTTCATAACTGACCAACTCATTCATGTAGTAATACAACAACAGTAATATAAACAAATTACTCTAGTTTTTACACATAAGGTTTGTTACATTACACGACCGATGACTGTAGTTAAATCCAAGGTATTCAAAAGTACTTACATTTATCATATTACAACCAGTCCCGTTCCAAGCGGGAATCGAACCAGCAATTCCTGCATGGGAGACAAATGCTCTAAGGAGGAGGCTATGCGAGTAATGCTTTTGGGTTGCACTCACCAGCTGGCCTCCGTTAAACACTATACTACAATATACAGTGGTTTTCTTTTTTTTTTTGAACATGTCAGAAAATTACATTGAGTAGAAAGATAATATGTGTCATACATGTAATTTGAGTTTTTTTGAGTTCTGACCCCCACATGGAAAATAAACATAAAATAATAATAATAGTAAATAAAATTACATTGTAATTAAATAAACAACAAATAAATAATAATCAGTGGTTTTCTTTGAAGATAGTTGTAAAAAAATACGCTAATACACTTAAGTATGCTTCAAAACCTTTTTACTATAAATTACTATTGTATTTTAGTTTAATTACTGGTGTATGGGACCGGTGCAGTGCTTTGAAACATTAGAAATGTATGTAATCAACGCCTAATTTCTCTCTATACACTTTACTAACCCATGGGGTGTTTAAACCTTTGAATAAAAAAATTCGAAGTAGTCACGTGGGTATAGGCGAAAATGAAGCTTCGGAAGTCACTGATCACGTGATGATGGCAAAACGAATCAAGCTCCGGTACACTGCGGGATGTATCGTTTTTTTTTTATACATGCTTCGAAGCCTCGGCCCACAACGTCACATAACTAGTTTTCAGTGTGAATGCACTACTTACACTATATATATATATATATATATATATATATATATATATATATATATATATATATATATATATATATATATATATATAATACAATATGGCGTAGAATAGTGCATAAGTATGCAATTTGGGAAGCACTTTATGTCTTGATTTTGATAAAAGTAGTAGCAAGTCTATTCATATGTAAACTTCAGGCTTCTCCATATACCAAAATACAAGACAACTGTGATGTCAGCGCAGATATGTTATCACCACTTCACACTTTAACTATATGAAATATTACTTTTTAAACATAAAATGGCACAACTGTACATATAGACATACAGAATCAAACTGATATACAGGGGAAAACATTTTAAAAATCATCTCAAGTATAATCAATGACAAACATCTAAATCAAGATATATAAAACAAGTGAAAACACAGCCAATGTGTTTGGGTTTGTCACTTAAAACATAAGAAAAGGCTTTACCTCATGATTATGCATCAGGTTCCACTCGTCTTTGATCCTTTACATATTCATTGGATGTTTGCAGTGTAACTGGAGCTAAATCTGGCATCCATTTATATGTTCCCTTCCAGATCTCTCCACCGCAAGCAATATCATCTTTTCCAATGGTGATCTTGATCCTTGGGCTAATGGAGGGGTAAGACACTTATTTTTATTAATTTTAATCTAAAGCTGCATGTCTACAGTTCCTTCAAAGGGTGATTTGTTGTGCTTCTCTGTGAGACAATGATGGAATTATTTTCACCTGCAGATCAGGAAGTCACTCAGTCCATCGCTGATTGCTATTACCATCCCGGAGGGAGCTCATCATCTGGATTTAAGGTGCGACTTTTCAAGAACATGTGTGTAGAACTGTGAAAGATTAAGAGTGTCCCATTTTCATGCCATAATCCCTTCAAAGGGTTTACACAGAGCTTTTGAAGGGATGAAGGCTGTAGTCAATTTGACAGCCACGAGTGTGCTCGCTTCAGTGTGTCATTTGGTGTTGGAAATGCTATATTTGTGTTTGACATTTGTCTGTGCTTACTTTTTTCTCTCTTCCTTCTTCCCAGGGAGTCCAATCCTGCTGATCCAGAGTCTGTGATTGTGGCTCGCAAGAAAGAAGCTGAAATCATTGCACAGTGGGTGAAGACAGCAAGGAGGGAGCCATTATGAGATTAAGTTATGTTCAATTTATTTCAGCATTTGTAAACTTGTAAAATATTAAGGAAATCCATTTATTGTCAAACAAAACATTATGTACAAGCTCACTCTTAAGTCTAAATCATCATTTGCACATTGCCAGTTGAGTTATGTTCTTAAATGTGTCATTAAAAAGAGTATTTACAACTATAACACATTTTTTTGTCTTATATATAGAATATAACTTAAAATTCTTGGCACGTTTTTGGTATATGAACGATTCAAAATGACCATAATGATTCAAAGATGATTCATTTGTCAATAAGCAGATGAATACTTGAGACATTTGCACTACAACAGAGTGAGGCATGAAAAGCCCTTCATTTTAGATATGATACACATAAACTTGCTTAAGTCTAGTAGCCATCTTTCTTTTTTTTCATTCACACAATGAGTGTAAACACAAACCCAGAAAAGGTATGTGGACAGCAAGTCAATTTAACACTTCACCAATGCATTATAAATATTCACAAAAGTATTTATTCACAAAAACATTGGAAATAGCTTCACAAGAGCAATGAGATGAGTAAAATAGATCATTTTTTTCTCATAAAAACGTGATTCTCAGGATCGAAAATAGACACCATATGCTATTGCTCTGTGTGTAAAGGCACACGCGGAACAGAAGTGAAGAAAACAGCTCACCACAGCACAACATCAATGCTCAGCCCTTGATAAACTTCAGCACACTACCTGAACAAAATCAGCTCTCAAATACAATGCACATAATACAGCTGCGATGTGTAACAACCCTTCAAAAAAACAACAAAAAAGGTAACACTTTACAATAAATTTCCATTAGTCAATGTATTTACTAACATAAACAAACAATGAACAATATTTATTAATTTTTGTTTCTGTTTGTAACTGATGTTATTCTGATTGGTCAGTCAAGACATTCCAAAATATGTTATTCTGAGATAACAACTGCTAAATAACGCAGGCTCATCTGGAAACTTCGAATCACCTTGAACGCCAGTGAATACGTTCATATCCATATACCTACATCCACATTCATATTTATCTGCTGTCTGTCACGCCACTGATTTTGAGTGTTTGCAGGGTATATGCAGGAATCCTAAAGGTAATTTTAATACCGTTATAAGACATTTTAAAGACCTTGTCAGAATATTTTAAGACCTCATCGCCACTTCAAGTTCTAATCAGTATCAAACCTTTAACTTAATAAACAGTTGCAGTTAAATCAATGGAGCACAACCATGCAACAGAACTCAGATAAAATTGGAAGAAACAAAGCTTGAAAGAATAAATTAGGTGGTTGTCTTCATCTGTTTAAAGTAGTTTTCGTCTTTCTCCAACCATTTACATTTGCCCATTTTGCTGTCTGTTTCGCTGCATGTGGAGCGTCACATTACTATTCTGCGTTTGTCGCAAATTACGTGACATCACCCAGACGGCGGAGCTTGGCACCCCGACCTGAACCAATTGCATGGATTGAGTACGCCGTTGTTAATATTAAGAAGAAAATAAATATATTTATTTTTTTTTTGGAGTCAAACACATTGGACTACGCTTTAACAAAATTTATGACCACATAAAAACTCGATCAAGACTTTTAAGGGCCTTCATTTTCTCATAATTAATTTATCAACTTTTAATACTTTAAGACCCCGCGGACACCCTGTGTTTGGCACCATCTTGTGAATGAACAATTCATAGGTTAGTATATGCTTCATTCAGCCAGTTTAGTTTCTGCCAGCTTGGTGTTTTTGGCTCTTTGGTGCCATCTTTTGACTTTTTAATTAAAGAATTAGTAAACTATTATAGCCCAGAACAATGTTTTGTGTCTAATTTTAAAGTTTTGTGGCTAGTAGCCCTGTAATAAGTGGAATAAAGTACATCTTGAATGGTTGTTTTGCAGAATAAAAGCCTGCGTTAGTCTTATACTAGCCCGTCAGGCTTTATTCTAAGATAACAACCTGTACTTGACCCCGCTTATTACACATCTGTCTGGAATACTGGATTGGAATGTCGTGATTGACCAAGATATGTTCTTCCCAAATAACCACGGCTGAAACTAATAACACGGATTCATCCGGGATTCTTCAGATCATCTTGATCGTTAGAAATTACATTCATATACATATTTATTTACTAATTGTCATGCTGCTTTTCTTGGCACCATCTTGTGACTGAATAATACGTAGGATAGTGTATGTCAGCCATTTCACTTTCTGTCAGCTTTACGTTTAATTAAACAGTACATTTTTACAGCTCAGATCAATGTTTTGTGTCTGATTGCTTACATTTGTGGCAAGTTGCCATGAAAGAGCAATATGATGTAAATCTAGTCTACAACAGCCTGTTGGGCTTTATTCTGTTAGAACAACCGAAAAGATGTACATTACCTAACTAACTTAACAAACACAACTTGTTTTAATAATACATGACAGTGAATTCTTAATAAAATGTACATGTATTGTTCATTCTTATTTTACAATACATTAACTAATGGAACCTTATAGTAAGGTTTGACCAAAAAGCAATCATAAGACATTCTATTCTATTGAATTACAAACTGATCTGCAATCAGCAGCATATAACGAATAGCTTGAAAACATTCCAGTAAGAAAACATTTGGATTTTTGAAGTTCTAAATTCTACAAAAAGATTTTCAATTATTTCACAAAGTATTCAACCGATAACTTATCTAAAGCTATATATACATGTTGTAAGACCTTATGAAAATATTACTGACACAGTCAATCTGATGTAGGTCCCCTGAAAGAGTGAGATAAGAACATGTGCCGTATTATAGACCCTTATTTAGAAGTAAAAAAACAAACATTGTGCTTGATTAACGCTCCATTCAAATACTTAGATGTACCACAAAGAGTAAACTAAGTGAATAAAATCTGCTAGCAACTTTTAACATCCAAAACAAAATATCGGAAAATAATTCACAGCATAAAAAAAAGAACATTTCTGCTATTCACAGGAACGGCGGTAAAATCCTTCAAAGCAAGGTTGGGGATTTAGGCTTGAAACTATAGTGAAATATTTCAAACTAATAAATAAAACATCCTTTATCACAAGATAAAATTATTATACAATGATGCAGAGCGCGAATTATGCATTGACGAAAAAAACTTTTTTGTTTTGTAATGTAAGTTTGTATAATACATGCTTCAGCTAATCAAATTCTGACCGGATTCGCTATTTCGGCTTACATTCGGTCAAACTATGCGTCCAATTTGACTTTACTTTTAGGCAATATGTAGAAACAAACACCTATGTTATGAGAAAACAGTCTTGTGAACTCTTACGGTGTCTATCGGTGCTCTAAATCTGCCGGTTTCAGACCGTTGAATGGCTTTTTTTTCTCACATAGGCTGATTGGCGCGATTATGGATTCACAATGGTATGAACCAATATAGGGGTGCTCAACTGGATATCTATTATCTTAATTATTAACATTATTATTTAAAACACAGATCAGAGTGAACTATTTCTCAGATTTAAAAAAAAACCCATGCATCTTGTTTTGACATCCTTCAGGGGGGGATCAAGCCTTAATTAGGAGGTTCAATCCCCCTAAACTCCCCCTGTAATTCCCACCCTGCAATGATCTGTGATAACACATATCAAACGGTCTTATATGTGATGACATGATCTGGAAAAACAAGAAAATAACGAATGCAAAATACAAAGCTATAGAGGCCATTAAAAATGGTGTCTAAACCATCAAAAGTCTTCCTTAACCATCACAAAAAAACAGTAGTTCATTTATTAAAAAAAGAAAAATATACACATTCACACTAAACCCCCAAAACACACCATAAAGTGCTTGCAGTCCCTGTAGGATTTCACAGTATGAACGTGTTTGTGTTTCATTATTTCTGTGTGCTTGAGCTAAGAGACTGCACATACTATTTCAGCTGATCGACAGCTTCATAAAAGCATAAATAGAGTAAAAAAGAATCACAAACTCTATTAATAGAAACACAGATCACTTAGAAATTACATATCTACAAACAAAATTGTGTCATGGCTCTAGGAATTATTTGAGCGAGTCTTTACAAAAACAGTTCAAAGCTTAGAAAAAAGATGGCAGATTGAATATCAAATGCGTTTTGCGGCCCTGAGAGAGGTGTGTTTGGTTGTGGCTCCATCACTCTGTTTGTGGCCAAACAGGCAGAGGATGAGCCTCAGTGTTGAACACGTACTTGTCTAAGCTGATAAGGTTGGGGTCTTCTGAAAACAGCAGGTAGAAGTATTTGAGTGTTTCACCCAGGAAGAAGCTCTCCATCTTGTCCCGAGGACTGGGGTAGGAAGGGTCACGGACGTTGTTTATGGATGTGTAACCTCCGGTTGGAACCTGGGATTAGAGACCAACGTGAGTTTTTCTGTGCAGACATATTGAGGCTGATTGTGAAGCGAAGAAATGTGGCGAAGAAACAGTGTAAGCAGATCTGGCAATGTTTACATAAACCAAGGCCAATATGAGAAGTCAAGTAGTAACATATCTGATAACTGTTGCAAGGTCTGGCTGTCGGCCAGTGTGAAAAACACTCCTCTTTGTTTCTCACAACATGCGCACTTTCAGTTTGTCAGGGTTTCCACATTTCCTAATCCATGAAATGCAATGCTGAATGCATAAGCAGTTTTCAAAAACAAATTTGTATAGAATTTAAAAAGTCTATAATATAATAATTCGATTACTATAAAATTTAATAATTACTTTTTTAAACAACTTTAAAACTTAAAAGGAGTATTGAATTTGAACAAATTTTGATTAAATGAACAAACTGAGAAGATTCCTTACACAAAAAAAATCATAGGTTCAAGGAAGGCACTCGAAAAGTAAGTGGAAAAAGTTAAAAAGTCTTTATTAACATGTTTTAAACAATAGTACTCTACGAGCAATGCACTCTAAATGACTTAAGACTTAAGAACTCTTTTATGCCAGTGTCAATCAGACTATTGAACACTGA
>NC_079439.1:31051753-31129253 GCF_903798145.1 Danio aesculapii
GTGTGTGTAAACCCTTCTTTAAATGACTTTAACAGTCATTAAATAAACCAGTCAAAATATGCTCAACCATTTGGTAGAGCAGGCAGTTTTGATGACATTTTTAAAATAGTATATGTTTTTTGTAGCATTATGGTGATTTTAGTAGTGGTCTACCCTGTGTAAATCAACACTGTGGCTAGTGCATATGTTTTGTGGTGATCCGTCAGTGTTTGTGAGGGTGTGTTGAATGTGGAAGGGCCATCATTAGCTCAGCGAGAGTCTTGATTCCTTCATAATTGGAAGCATTGGGGATTGTCAATAGAGGATTTCCATGCACCGCTGTCAGGTAGAGCTGTCAGGCTGCTAGTCTGCTTGTCAAGGCAAAAGACCAATAAAAACAAAAGCACTTTTGATTTACTTGGTGCTTTGCGTTAAGGCTAGTAGAGGGACCTAAAACTGAAGGGGCTAGTGTGTGTGTGCATGTGTGTGTGTGTGTGTGTGAACAATCGTAAGAGCTTGAGGCAGATATTGTTGCTTTCAGCTTACATTTTTCACACTGTCACAACACACACTCTCTCTCTCTCGCTCTCAGTCTCTGTCACACTGATCTACTGTACAAACACGGTACAGTACACTTATGCTTCCAGTGTGATTAATCTAAACTACTAAATGAATAGAAATCTTAATAAATAATGCATTGAATTAAAATATATTGTTCTAAATATGGCCGAATTGTGTACCGTGTAGTTTACTAATTAACTGAATGGTCTGGAGAATACAAAGTGAAAGTGTTGGAGGTTTTCACCTTCTGGAATCGAGGCAGTTTCCACGTGGACGGAGCCTCAGGCAAGGGCTGACTCTTTCGGAGCAGGGTTGTTCTTGTGTCCTGTATACGTCCGAGCTGAGCCTGTGAAGGCGAGAGTCAGATGCTGTAGATACTTATGGCTTATTTCTCTTGGCAGTAAAGGTTAATACGGGGAGTCATACTGTGATCTCTTCTACAGACCTTCTTATGCTGATGGGCCTGGAGGACTCTGTCTCTGACCTGCTGCTCTTCCAGCCATCTCTGAGCATACTTGTACTCGATAAGCTCTGAGATTGGAGTAGATGGCCTGAAATGGAACAAAGCAGTTTCTGTTAGGTTCTGCACAACTTTGAGGAAGTTATTTTGGTCACATTTTATTTTGATGGTCCGTTTGTTGAATTGAAGTTACATTGCATCTACAGTTGAAGTCAGAATTATTAGCCCTCCTGAATTATTAGCCCCCCTGTTTATTTTTTCCCCAAATTTCTGTTTAACGGAGGGAAGATTTTTTTCAACACATTTCTAAACATAATAGTTTTAATAACTCATTTCTAATAACTGATGTATTTTATCTTTGCCATGATGACAGTAAATAATATTTGACTAGATATATTTCAAGACACTTCTATACAGCTTAAAGTGACATTTAAAGGCTTAACTAGGTTAATTAGGTTAACTAGGCAGGTTAGGGTAATTAGGCAAGTTATTGTATAACGATGGTTTGTTCTGTAGACTAACAAAATAAAATATAGCTTAAAGGGGCTAATAATTTTAACCTTAAAATGGCTTTTAAAAAATTAAAACTGCTTTTATTCTAGTTGAAATAAACCAAATAAGACTTTCTCCATAAGAAAAAATATTATCAGACATACTGTGAAAATTTCCTGGCTCTGTTAAACATCATTTGGAGAATATTTAAAAAAAGAAAAAACAATTCAAAGGGGGCTAATAATTCTGACTTCAACTGTACATGACAACTAACTTTCATTAGATTATACGTAGACCGTTAGGTTGGGGTTAGGGTTAGTGTAAGTTGACATGTACTTGCAAAGTTTCTTATAGAAAAATGCCTGTAAAGGAGCAGTATCAACAGATATTAAGCAGACAGTCTCCTAATACTCAAATGGACCATCAAAATAAAGTGTTACAGTTATTTTTACTTTTTTTATTGATGTTGTTGTTAAAAAAAATCACTCTAATGTTAATAATCAACCAAATGTTAAAATCACATGTGAAATAACTGGAACACATTTGAAACACATATGAAACAGGTAAGAAACTTGGTTATGTAACATTTTCATCTGAGGCTCATGTGATTCATGTGATCATGTGAGCAAACATCCATATGTTGATTCACAGCTTTCAACATTTGACATTCTTCCTGAATCTGACTTGAACTGAAAAAGATTTTCTGCAAAACTGATATTGTTTCATATTGATGAATCTTCTTTGACACAATCTGCAATTTATAATGGAGACTGACATTATCAACGTGTCAGCCTGTACAGCCTGTAAATGTGCACTTCACAACATGGGAGGAAAAAAGACTATTGCAACATTCATTTCATGCTGACTTTAAATATATGCTGGAAGGAGCCTTCCAAACCACAATTATCCCAACATAAGGTGTGGTTCTGGCACTTGCAGAAGGAAAGCTGAGCATTTCCCTTTCCCTGGCATTTGATGCTGGACTGCCAGGTGTGACGCTGTGAAAACAACATTCTTTTATCTCAAACAGACACCTCTAGATGTAACAGTCTAGCACCGGTGTATGCTGTTTTTAATGTGTGCGTATGGGGATGGTGACATTTTGTGCAAGGATCCGAGCACACCCTCATTAGGGCTGACCATGGCATTGGCAAACAGCATTTGATGGATAGAGAGCAGGGCCAAACAAGTCCCTGTGGACCCCTGATCTTACCTCTCATTGCTCCAGACCTCCTTCCTCCTGACTGGCTCTTGAAACACACTCTCACCCAACACTTCTCACACTGGATGTATCAACATCAAGCGTATGTGTGTGTGTGTGCGCGAGTGAAAGTGTGGGCACAAAGCTGTGTTTTCAGTTAAATAATTCAGCTCCATTTCAACAGTATCAAGGCCCAGAAGGACCAGAACAAAAAAGCAAGCAGGTGGAAGGCAGAAGGAAGGAGTGAAGGGAGCTTGTGGCGCTGCGGACGGCTGTAATAATCCTATGCCCGTGTCATTTCTCAGTGGACACACAGAGCCATAGATGAATGCTTTCCTCTTTCCTTCTGTTTCTTACACACTCCTGTGCCTCTCTCACTTTTCTTTTGCATCACCTAAATCACTTTTTTAAGCTGATCAAAACCAGCCTGTTTCATATTCCCACTCAAAAATGTCCTGAGAGTGGGTCCTGCTTATAGACGTATTTATATATCTGCGAAAGGACACATTATAAATATGATGAAATATTCATTTGAGAGAAATAATACTTCCCTAAGAGTCCTAAATGACTTGCTGAAATGTTGACAAGTGAGTTATGGATATATTAGGGTTTGTGTAGCCTAACATCAATACACTGAAAGTTGAATGTTACATTTTAAAAGTACATTTAGCCATGGATAAATTGCAGACAATATGTATCTTGTCTGCTAGGTCATATATTGCAGAGGAAATATCATCATTCTTTCCCCAAAATACTAATTTCTAAAGAACCCAAATAATAATTATGAGAAGAATAAAAAAATTATCGATTTTATTATATTATTGTATATTTAATTTTAAAAAGTTCTTATATTTTTTATTTTATAATATTAGTTGTAAGTATAACTATTATTATACCATTCATCTTCTTCCTATTATTATTATTATTATTATTATTATTATTATTATTAATAATAATAATAACAAATATAAAAAAAAATATTTTTATTATATTATATATTTTATATAAAAATGTTATATTGTTATTATATATATATTTTATATTATTTATAATTATAACTTTATTATTATTATTATTATTATTATTATTATTATTATTATTATTATTATTTTTCATTCATTCATTCATTCATTTTATTTTCAGCTTAGTCCCTTTATTAATCTGGGGTCGCCACCGCGGAATGAACCACCAACTTATCCAGCACATGTTTTACGCAGCGGATGCCCTTCCAGCTGCAACCCATCACTGGGTTGCACTCACAAACTCTCATTTACACACATACACTATGGACAATTTTAGCTCACCCAATTCACCTGAACCGCATGTATTTGAACTTGAGGGGGAAACGCCAACTAACCCAGTCGAGGCTCAAAATAGCGACCTTCTTGCTGTGAGGCGACAGCACTACCCACTGCTAATAATCATAATAACAATTATAAAAAATATTTTATATAGATTATTATATATTTTATATTTAATTTTTTTAATATTACATATTTTATCATTTATAATTATGATAATAATAAACATTATTATTTATAATAATAATAATACCACTAATAATAATAATTATCATTATTGTTTATTTTATTAATATTATTATTATTTTAAAAAAGGCAACGTGGTGGTGCAGTAGTTAGTGCTGTCACCTCACAGCAAGAACGTCTCTGGTTCGAGCCTGGCATTTCTGTGTGGAGTTTGCATGTTTTCCCCGCGTTCGCGTGGGTTTCCTCCGGGTGCTCTGGTTTCCCCCACAAGTCCAAAGACATGCGGTAAATGTGAATTGGGTAAGCTAAAATTGTCTGTAGTGTATGTGTGTAAATGAGAGTGTGTGAGTTTTTCCCAGTGATGGGTTGCAGCTGGAAGGGCATCCGCTGCGTAAAACATGTGCTGGATGAGTTGTAATTAGAATAATAATATTTATTATTATTATTATTATTATTATTATTATTATTATTAAAAATTATATATTTTAGATTCAAATGTTTTATTATTATTATATTTTTATTTAGTATTATTCAGAATTATAACTATTATATTATTATTATTATTATTATTATTATTATTAATAATAATAATAATAATAATATTATTATTAATGTAAATAATAATAATATTATTATTAATATAAACAATATAAATAATAATAATAATAATAATATCCCTAATAATATTTATAATTATTGTTGTTCTTTTATTATTATTATTATTAATATTATTATTATTATTAAAAAATAAAATAAAATACAAATAAAAGATTATTATTTTTGTTGTTGTTATTAATAATAATAACAACAATTACAAAAACTATTTTTATTAGATTATAATATATTTTATATACAAATATTATTTTTTATTTTATATCATTTATAATTATAACTATTGTATTATTATTATTAATAATAATACCACTAATAATATTATTTTTCATTATTATTGTTCATTTTAATATTAATTATTATAAAATTAATAAAATTTGTATGTGAAATATAATAAATTGTAATATTTTCTATGCTCTTGAATATGAACAAGCTTTTGTGGAATATTCTAAAAGATAACACTTTTTGGCTGAAGTACATTTATCTTTCTGCAGTATCAAGTGTTGAATGTTCTTATCGACCGCTGTGGTTGGGAGTGTATATGTGGGTGGGAGACGTAAACAGAGAAAGAGACCAAGATTGAGGCTTGAGAAAGTAAGTTTCATTAAAGTAACAGATGTCTAAACAGTTTTTTTCTCTTAATTTAAAAATATTTTATTATGCTATCAAATAACGTCATAAAAGTCTAGTAATAGTTTCAATTGAAAACCAAGTACAGTAAATCATTGCGTTTACTAAGAATTATCGTTTGCATCTGATCGTTATCAGCAAAGCAAACAAACTGAACACACACCTAAGTGCAATCCTAAACTCACCTGTTAGAGACGAAGAATGAATGGTCTGGTGATAAGCGAGGTGGTGCAGACCTGCGAAAGCCCTCTCTGGTCAGCGGTTTGCGGCGTATGTCATGAGTGGCGCGGTACTGGTGAAGCTCTTTAGCAGTGACCAAGCCTGACTTCACCCCTTCTCTGTTCAGGGCAATAAAATCCCTCTCAGCTGCTCGGTGTGTGGTAGACATAGTGTGAGTGTGCCAGTTGGAGATGGCTGAAAAAGAGACACCAAGAAATATAATAATATTCATACACAGAATTCATTCATTAGTCTTTTAATTAGTAGTATTTTGCTTTTGGTTAATTTACACATTTTTTGTTTTTTTACTAATCTAACAAGAAAACTAAGATCACAGTCCAAAATGAGTTCACCCAAATTAATATGTTGATGGAAAATATTAAATAACATTTTAATAAACAGGAATAAAAATCAAGCGACACATACTCATATAAAACTTTGTTGAAATGTTTGTAGTTTGTAATTATTTTTTGTTGCTATAACTCAATCGAATTTAAATGTATTATCTTTCTATTACTAAAGATGTTTGGCGACCAAATACTTATTTTAATAGATACAACTGTTATAAATATGTTTGAATGCACCAAAAATAATTGTCTATGTTTAATGAGAAATGGAGAAAAATATTCATTTTCAAAAGGGGTGTACTCATTTCTGCTGAGCACTGCATATACAGTCAATTCTGACTTCAAGTTTGTTAATTCAACCCAGAAAGGGTTTTTTTTGTAAACTGGAAATGGCACAGGCTTCTCCTAAAAGATAATAAGACAATGTACAAGAGCCATCATTGTGGGGGGGAAAAACTATTTAAGTAAAAATGTTCCTTTAAGTAAATTGAATATGAATAATTTTGGCCTGGACTGAATATATTCATTTAAACTGTTTATAATCACACTGAAAAAAATGTTGTCTGCAAAATTGTTGCAAACAATTTATTTGTGTTGAATTTAAACAAACAAATAAAATTTAGTAATGTTCAACTCAGGGGCGTCGCTAGACCACATTTACTGTGGCACGTGCCCCAGTAAATGCTTTGAGATATGATTTACTTTATATGCAAGTGTATTTATTAAGAGTGGTAATCCCAGAATAAAGACGTTGTTTTCTATGTGCAATCAAACCATCACTGACAAAAGCAATGCAGTTTAATCAAAAAGCAAACTGAACGTGTGCACAGAAAAAAAAAACATACCCGTGCGCCTCAAGCCTGGTTTAAGCCTTGACGCTGACACGCTGCTCTGCTCCCGGTCCGGTTGTGAACACGCACATCGAAAAAGTAGCCGGACCGCTCATGTGTTGTGAAACCGGCTTTACCGGCACGCAGTAAGTTTTGCAAGTCGACCAAACAACGTTTAAATAATATGATGATGATCTTATTTATACTGCATGGCTCCTGATGGATTGGTATGTAGCAGAAGGAGGGATGGAGTCAGGGAGGGTAAATTCTCGGCCTTGAGTCTTGTCCCAAGACAACAGATAATCCTATAAACATTTTTTTTTAAATTCTATTGAATTGTATTGTCTATATAATGTCTAATATATAGGCAAACTATTTCTTAAATGTTTTCCAGTTACATTTAGGATTCATTTCTGTTATTTATTATGGTGGCTTGAAAAGCCAGCATACTGTTATCTATCTTAAACTTATTATTCTTCTTCTTCTCTTCTTCTTCTTCTTCTTCTTCTTCTTCTTCTTCTCTTCTGAGACTAATTTCTAAAGTGTATCTCCTCCTAGGCCTTTCAAGCTACATACTTCAAACTTTCGTCAAACCTTCGAACTGGTCTGACTCGGGTTGCTATATCTTTTCTAACTGATCCGACCTTGGGTTTTCCGAAAAACGACCCAGAAAAAATCCCAAAAGTCCCATTGACTTAACATTGGGTCAAACTTTGTGAGCTCATAACTCTGCATCAGACTGTCCTACAGACTTCTAACTGGACTCATTTAACTCAGTCTAGCCAGCAGCCAATAACTGATGACTTTTTAACTTACTAGCCACTCCCTAGCAACCACTTACAGCACCCTAGCAACTGTCCCATAGACTTCCATTGTAAAAGACTTCCATTTACTTAACATTGGATCAACCTTTGTGAGCTCAGAACTCTGCATCAGACTGTCCTACAGACTAGAGTCTGGCCTCATTCAACTCAGTCTAGCCAGCAGCCAATCACTGATTACCTTTAAACTTACTAGCCACTGCTAGCAACCAATTTCAGCACCCTAGCAACTGTCCCAGAGACTGTGACTAGCTATTCTAACACACGCTAACAGTTTTAACATCCTACTGACATGCTAATCTTGCTAGAAAGGTGCTAGCAACACGATAGTGACATGCTAGTCATGCTAGTAACATGCTAATTCATGCTAGAATCATGCTAACAACATGCTAATTCATGCTAGAAACAAGCTGATTCATGCTAGAATCATGCTAGTAACATGCTAGTTACATGCTAATTAATGCTAGAATCATGCTAGTTACATGCTAATTCATGCTAGAAACATGCTAATTCATGCTAGAATCATGCTAACAACATGCTAATTCATGCTAGAAAACATGCTAGTAAACATGCTAATTCATGCTAGAAACATGCTAGTAACATGCTAGAATCATGCTAGTAACATGCTAATTCATGCTAGAATCATGCTAATAACATGCTAATTCATGCTAGAATCATGCTAGTAACATGCTAATTCATGCTAGAATCATGCTAGTAACATGCTAATTCATGCTAGAATCATGCTAGTAACATGCTAATTCATGCTAGAATCATGCTAGTAACATGCTAATTCATGCTAGAAACATGCTAGTAACATGCTAATTCTGCTAGAAACATGCTAGTAACATGCTAATCCATGCTAGAATCATGCTAATAACATGCTAATTCATGCTAGAATCATGCTAGTAAAAATGCTAATTCATGCTAGAATCATGCTAGTAACATGCTAATTCATGCTGGAATCATGCTAGTAACATGCTAATTCATGCTAGAAACATGCTAGTAACATGCTAATTCATGCTAGAATCATGCTAGTAACATGCTAATTCATGCTAGAATCATGCTAATAACATGCTAATTCATGCTAGAAACATGCTAGTAAAATGCTAATTCATGCTAGAATCATGTTAGTAACATGCTAATTCATGCTAGAATCATGCTAGTAACATGCTAATTCATGCTAGAATCATGCTAGTAACATGCTAATTCATGCTAGAATCATGCTAATAACATGCTAATTCATGCTAGAATCATGCTAGTAACATGCTAATTCATGCTAGAATCATGTTAGTAACATGCTAATTCATGCTAGAAACATGCTAGTAACATGCTAATTCATGCTAGAATCATGCTAGTAACATGCTAATTCATGCTAGAATCATGCTAATAACATGCTAATTCATGCTAGAATCATGCTAGTAACATGCTAATTCATGCTAGAATCATGCTAATAACATGCTAATTCATGCTAGAAACATGCTAGTAACATGCTAATTCATGCTAGAATCATGCTAGTTACATGCTTATCCATGCTAGAATCATGCTAGTAACATGCTAATTCATGCTAGAATCATGCTAGTAACATGCTAATTCATGCTAGAATCATGCTAGTAACATGCTAATTCATGCTAGAAACATGCTAGTAACATGCTAATTCAAGCTAGAAACATGCTAGTAACATGCTAATTCATGCTAGAATCATGCTAGTAACATGCTAATTCATGTTAGAATCATGCTAATAACATGCTAATTCATGCTAGAAACATGCTAATTCATGCCAGAATCATGCTAATAACATGCTAAATCATGCTAGAATCATGCTAATAACATGCTAATTCATGCTAGAAACATGCTAATTCATGCTAGAATCATGCTAACAACATGCTAAATCATGCTAGAAACATGCTAGTAACATGCTAATTCATGCTAGAAACATGCTAGTAACATGCTAATTCATGCTAGAATCATGCTAATTCATGGTAGAAACATGCTAGTAACATGCTAATTCATGCTAGAATCATGCTAGTTACATGCTAATTTATGTTAGAATCATGCTAGTTACTTGCTAATTCATGCTAGTAACATGCTAATTCAGACTCGGCTTTTCAAGCCACCATAAAGTTTGTCCTCAAACTTTAATATCTAGTTATTATTCTTCTTCTTCTTCTTCTTCTTATTCTTCTGAGACTAATTTCTAAGTGTATCTCCTCCTAGCCTTTCAAGCTACATACTTCAAACTTTCGTCAAACCTTCGAACTGGTCTGACTCGGGTTGCTATATCTTTTCTAACTGATCCGACCTTGGGTTTTCCGAAAAAACGACCCAGAAAAATCCCAAAAGTCCCATTGACTTAACATTGGGTCAAACTTTGTGAGCTCATAACTCTGCATCAGACTGTCCTACAGACTTCTTACTGGACTCATTTAACTCAGTCTAGCCAGCAGCCAATAACTGATGACTTTTTAACTTACTAGCCACTCCCTAGCAACCACTTACAGCACCCTAGCAACTGTCCCATAGACTTCCATTGTAAAAGACTCCCATTTACTTAACATTGGATGAACCTTTGTGAGCTCATAACTCTGCATCAGACTGTCCTACAGACTAGAGTCTGGCCTCATTCAACTCAGTCTAGCCAGCAGCCAATCACTGATTACCTTTAAACTTACTAGCCACTCCCTAGCAACCAATTTCAGCACCCTAGCAACTGTCCCAGAGACTGTGACTAGCTATTCTAACACACGCTAACAGTTTTAACATCCTACTGACATGCTAATCTTGCTAGAAAGGTGCTAGCAACACGATAGTGACATGCTAGTCATGCTAGTAACATGCTAATTCATGCTAGAATCATGCTAACAACATGCTAATTCATGCTAGAAACAAGCTGATTCATGCTAGAATCATGGTAACAACATGCTAATTTATGCGAGAAACATGCTAGTAACATGCTAATTCATGCTAGAAACATGCTAGTAACAAGCTAATTCATGCTAGTAACATGCTAATTCATGCTAGAAACATGCTAGTAACATGCTAATTCATGCTAGAATCATGCTAGTAACATGCTAATTCATGCTAGAATCATGCTAGTTACATGCTAATTCATGCTAGAAACATGCTAACAACATGCTAATTCATGCTAGAAACATGCTAGTAACATGCTAATTCATGCTAGAAACATGCTAGTAACATGCTAGAATCATGCTAGTAACATGCTAATTCATGCTAGAAACATGCTAATTCATGCTAGAAACATGCTAGTAACATGCTAATTCATGCTAGAATCATGCTAGTAACATGCTAATCCATGCTAGAATCATGCTAATAACATGCTAATTCATGCTAGAAACATGCTAGTAACATGCTAATTAATGCTAGAAACATGCTAGTAACATGCTAATTCATGCTAGAATCATGCTAGTAAAATGCTAATTCATGCTAGAAACATGCTAGTAACATGCTAATTCATGCTAGAATCATGCTAGTAACATGCTAATTCATGCTAGAATCATGCTAATAACATGCTAATTCATGCTAGAAACATGCTAATTAATGCTAGAATCATGCTAATAACATGCTAATTCATGCTAGAAACATGCTAGTAACATGCTAATTAATGCTAGAAACATGCTAGTAACATGCTAATTCATGCTAGAATCATGCTAGTAACATGTTAATTCATGCTAGAATCATGCTAGTTACATGCTAATTCATGCTAGAAACATGCTAGTAACATGCTAACTCATGCTAGAAACATGCTAATTCATGCTAGAATCATGCTAATAACATGCTAAATCATGCAAGAAACATGCTAGTAACATGCTAATTCATGCTAGAAACATGCTAGTAACATGCTAATTCATGCTAGAATCATGCTAGTAAGATGCTAATTCATGCTAGAATCATGCTAGTAACATGCTAATTCATGCTAGAAACATGCTAATTCATGCTAGAATCATGCTAGTAACATGCTAATTCATGCTAGAATCATGCTAGTAACATGCTAATTCATGCTAGAAACATGCTAGTAACATGCTAATTCATTCTAGAATCATGCTAGTAACATGCTAATTCATGCTAGAATCATGCTAGTAACATGCTAATTCATGCTAGAATCATGCTAGTAACATGCTAATTCATGCTAGAATCATGCTAGTAACATGCTAATTCATGCTAGAATCATGCTAATAACATGCTAATTCATGCTAGAAACATGCTAAATCATGCTAGTAACATGCTAATTCATGCTAGAATCATGCCAGTAACATGCTAATTCATGCTAGAATCATGCTAGTAACATGCTAATTCATGCTAGAAACATGCTAGTAACATGCTAATTCATGCTAGAATCATGCTAGTAACATGCTAATTCATGCTAGAATCATGCTAATAACATGCTAATTCATTCTAGAAACATGCTAATTCATGCTAGAATCATGCTAATAACATGCTAAATCATGCTAGAAACATGCTAGTAACATGCTAATTCATGCTAGAAACATGCCAATTCATGCTAGAATCATGCTAGTAACATGCTAATTCATGCTAGAAACATGCTAGTAACATGCTAACTCATGCTAGAAACATGCTAGTAACATGCTAATTCATGCTAGAATCATGCTAATTCATGCTAGAATCATGCTAGTTACATGCTAATTTATGTTAGAATCATGCTAGTTACTTGCTAATTCATGCTAGTAACATGCTAATTCAGACTCGGCTTTTCAAGCCACCATAAAGTTTGTCCTCAAACTTTAATATCTAGTTATGGTGGCTTGAAAAGCCAGCATATTGTTATCTATCTTAAACTTATTATTATTATGGTGGCTTGAAAAGCCAGCATACTGTTATCTATCTTAAACTTATTATTATTCTTCTTCTTCTTCTTCTTCTTATTCTTCTGAGACTAATTTCTAAGTGTATCTCCTCCTAGGCCTTTCAAGCTACATACTTCAAACTTTCGTCAAACCTTCAAACTGGTCTGACTCGGGTTGCTATATCTTTTCTAACTGATCCGACCTTGGGTTTTCCGAAAAACGACCCAGAAAAAACCCAAAAGTCCCATTGACTTAACATTGGGTCAAACTTTGTGAGCTCATAACTCTGCATCAGACTGTCCTACAGACTTCTAACTGGACTCATTTAACTCAGTCTAGCCAGCAGCCAATAACTGATGACTTTTTAACTTACTAGCCACTCCCTAGCAACCACTTACAGCACCCTAGCAACTGTCCCATAGACTTCCATTGTAAAAGACTCCCATTGACTTAACATTGGATCAACCTTTGTGAGCTCATAACTCTGCATCAGACTGTCCTACAGACTAGAGTCTGGCCTCATTCAACTCAGTCTAACCAGCAGCCAATCACTGATTTCCTTTAAACTTACTAGCCACTCCCTAGCAACCAATTTCAGCACCCTAGCAACTGTCCCAGAGACTGTGACTAGCTATTCTAACACACGCTAACAGTTTTAACATCCTACTGACATGCTAATCTTGCTAGAAAGGTGCTAGCAACACGATAGTGACATGCTAGTCATGCTAGTAACATGCTAATTCATGCTAGAATCATGCTAACAACATGCTAATTCATGCTAGAAACAAGCTGACTCATGCTAGAATCATGTTAGTAACATGCTAGTTACATGCTAATTAATGCTAGAATCATGCTAGTTACATGCTAATTCATGCTAGAAACATGCTAATTCATGCTAGAATCATGCTAACAACATGCTAATTCATGCTAGAAACATGCTAATAACATGCTAATTCATGCTAGAAACATGCTAGTAACATGCTAGAATCATGCTAGTAACATGCTAATTCATGCTAGAATCATGCTAGTAACATGCTAATTCATGCTAGAATCATGCTAGTAACATGCTAATTCATGCTAGAATCATGCTAGTAACATGCTAATTCATGCTAGAAACATGCTAGTAACATGCTAATTCATGCTAGAATCATGCTAGTAACATGCTAATTCATGCTAGAAACATGCTAGTAACATGCTAATTCATGCTAGAAACATGCTAGTAACATACTAATCCATGCTAGAATCATGCTAATAACATGCTAATTCATGCTAGAATCATGCTAGTAAAATGCTAATTCATGCTAGAATCATGCTAGTAACATTCTAATTCATGCTAGAATCATGCTAGTAACATGCTAATTCATGCTAGAAACATGCTAGTAACATGCTAATTCATGCTAGAATCATGCTAGTAACATGCTAATTCATGCTAGAATCATGCTAGTAACATGCTAATTCATGATAGAAACATGCTAATTCATGCTAGAATCATGCTAATAACATGCTAATTCATGCTAGAAACATGCTGGTAACATGCTAATTAATGATAGAAACATGCTAGTAACATGCTAATTCATGCTAGAATCATGCTAGTAACATGCTAATTCATGCTAGAATCATGCTAGTAACATGCTAATTCATGCTAGAATCATGCTAGTAACATGCTAATTCATGCTAGAATCATGCTAATAACATGCTAATTCATGCTAGAAACATGCTAGTAACATGCTAATTCATGCTAGAATCATGCTAGTTACATGCTAATCCATGCTAGAATCATGCTAGTAACATGCTAATTCATGCTAGAATCATGCTAGTAACATGCTAATTCATGCTAGAATCATGCTAGTAACATGCTAATTCATGCTAGAATCATGCTAGTAACATGCTAATTCATGCTAGAAACATGCTAATTCATGCTAGAATCATGCTAATAACATGCTAAATCATGCTAGAAACATGCTAGTAACATGCCAATTCGTGCTAGAAACATGCTAGTAAAATGCTAATTCGTGCTAGAATCATGCTAGTAACATGCTAATTCATGCTAGAATCATGCTAGTAACATGCTAAATTCATGCTAGAATCATGCTAGTAACATGCTAATTCATGCTAGAATCATGCTAGTAACATGCTAATTCATGCTAGAATCATGCTAGTAACATGCTAATTCATGCTAGAATCATGCTAGTAACATGCTAATTCATGCTAAAATCATGCTAGTAACATGCTAATTCATGCTAGAAATATGCTAGTAACATGCTAATTCATGCTAGAATCATGCTAGTAACATGCTAATTCATGCTAGAAACATGCTAGTAACATGCTAATTCATGCTAGAATCATGCTAGTAACATGCTAATTCATGCTAGAATCATGCTAGTAACATGCTAATTCATGCTAGAATCATGCTAGTTACATGCTAATTTATGTTAGAATCATGCTAGTTACTTGCTAATTCATGCTAGTAACATGCTAATTCAGACTCGGCTTTTCAAGCCACCATAAAGTTTGTCCTCAAACTTTAATATCTAGTTCTTCTTCTTCTTCTTCTTCTTCTTCTTATTCTTCTGAGACTAATTTCTAAGTGTATCTCCTCCTAGGCCTTTCAAGCTACATACTTCAAACTTTCGTCAAACCTTCAAACTGGTCTGACTCGGGTTGCTATATCTTTTCTAACTGATCCGACCTTGGGTTTTCCGAAAAACGACCCAGAAAAATCCCAAAAGTCCCATTGACTTAACATTGGGTCAAACTTTGTGAGCTCATAACTCTACATCAGACTGTCCTACAGACTTCTAACTGGACTCATTTAACTCAGTCTAGCCAGCAGCCAATAACTGATGACTTTTTAACGTACTAGCCACTCCCTAGCAACCACTTACAGCACCCTAGCAACTGTCCCATAGACTTACATTGTAAAAGACTCCCATTTACTTAACATTGGATCAACCTTTGTGAGCTCATAACTCTGCATCAGACTGTCCTACAGGCTAGAGTCTGGCCTCATTCAACTCAGTCTAGCCAGCAGCCAATCACTGATTACCTTTAAACTTACTAGCCACTCCCTAGCAACCAATTTCAGCACCCTAGCAACTGTCCCAGAGACTGTGACTAGCTATTCTAACACACGCTAACAGTTTTAACATCCTACTGACATGCTAATCTTGCTAGTAAGGTGCTAGCAACACGATAGTGACATGCTAGTCATGCTAGTAACATGCTAATTCATGCTAGAATCATGCTAACAACAATCTAATTCATGCTAGAAACAAGCTGACTCATGCTAGAATCATGCTAGTAACATGCTAGTTACATGCTAATTAATGCTAGAATCATGCTAGTTACATGCTAATTCATGCTAGAAACATGCTAATTCATGCTAGAATCATGCTAACAACATGCTAATTCATGCTAGAAACATGCTAGTAACATGCTAATTCATGTTAGAAACATGCTAGTAACATGCTAGAATCATGCTAGTAACATGCTAATTCATGCTAGAATCATGCTAATAACATGCTAATTCATGCTAGAATCATGCTAGTAACATGCTAATTCATGCTAGTAACATGCTAATTCATGCTAGAATCATGCTAGTAACATGCTAATTCATGCTAGAAACATGCTAGTAACATGCTAATTCATGCTAGAATCATGCTAGTAACATGCTAATTCATGCTAGAAACATGCTAGTAACATGCTAATTCATGCTAGAAACATGCTAGTAACATGCTAATTCATGCTAGAAACATGCTAGTAACATGCTAATTCATGCTAGAATCATGCTAGTAACATGCTAATTCATGTTAGAATCATGCTAGTAACATGCTAATTCATGCTAGAAACATGCTAGTAACATGCTAATTCATGCTAGAATCATGCTAGTAACATGCTAATTCATGCTAGAATCATGCTAATAACATGCTAAATCATGCTAGAAACATACTAGTAACATGCTAATTCATGCTAGAAACATGCTAGTAACATGCTAATTCATGCTAGAATCATGCTAATTCATGCTAGAAACATGCTAGTAACATGCTAATTCATGCTAGAATCATGCTAGTTACATGCTAATTTATGTTAGAATCATGCTAGTTACTTGCTAATTCATGCTAGTAACATGCTAAATCAGACTCGGCTTTTCAAGCCACCATAAAGTTTGTCCTCAAACTTTAATATCTAGTTATTATTCTTCTTCTTCTTCTTCTTCTTCTGAGACTAATTTCTAAGTGTATCTCCTCCTAGGCCTTTCAAGCTACATACTTCAAACTTTCGTCAAACCTTCGAACTGGTCTGACTCGGGTTGCTATATCTTTTCTAACTGATCCGACCTTGGGTTTTCCGAAAAACGACCCAGAAAAATCCCAAAAGTCCCATTGACTTAACATTGGGTCAAACTTTTTGAGCTCATAACTCTGCATCAGACTGTCCTACAGACTTCTAACTGGACTCATTTAACTCAGTCTAGCCAGCAGCCAATAACTGATGACTTTTTAACTTACTAGCCACTCCCTAGCAACCACTTACAGCACCCTAGCAACTGTCCCATAGACTTCCATTGTAAAAGACTCCCATTTACTTAACATTGGATCAACCTTTGTGAGCTCATAACTCTGCATCAGACTGTCCTACAGACTAGAGTCTGGCCTCATTCAACTCAGTCTAGCCAGCAGCCAATCACTGATTACCTTTAAACTTACTAGCCACTCCCTAGCAACCAATTTCAGCACCCTAGCAACTGTCCCAGAGACTGTGACAAGCTATTCTAACACACGCTAACAGTTTTAACATCCTACTCACATGCTAATCTTGCTAGAAAGGTGCTAGCAACACGATAGTGACATGCTAGTCATGCTAGTAACATGCTAATTCATGCTAGAATCATGCTAACAACATGCTAATTCATGCTAGAAACAAGCTGATTCATGCTAGAATCATGCTAGTAACATGCTAGTTACATGCTAGTTAATGGTAGAATCATGCTAGTTACATGCTAATTCATGCTAGAAACATGCTAATTCATGCTAGAATCATGCTAACAACATGCTAATTCATGCTAGAAACATGCTAGTAACATGCTAATTCATGATAGAAACATGCTAGTAACATGCTAGAATCATGCTAGTAACATGCTAATTCATGCTAGAAACATGCTAGTAACATGCTAATTCATGCTAGAATCATGCTAGTAACATGCTAATTCATGCTAGAATCATGCTAGTAACATGCTAATCCATGCTAGAATCATGCTAGTAACATGCTAATTCATGCTAGTAACATGCTAATTCATGCTAGAATCATGCTAGTAACACGCGAATTCATGCTAGAATCATGCTAATAACATGCTAATTCATGCTAGAATCATGCTAGTAACGTGCTAGTTCATGCTAGAATCATGCTAGTAACATGCTAATTCATGCTAGAATCATGCTAGTAACATGCTAATTCATGCTAGAATCATGCTAATAACATGCTAATTCATGCTAGAATCATGCTAGTAACACGCTAATTCATGCTAGAATCATGCTAATAACATGCTAATTCATGCTAGAATCATGCTAGTAACATGCTAATTCATGCTAGAGTCATGGTAGTAACATGCTTATTCATGCTAGAAACATGCTAATTCATGCTAGAATCATGCTAGTAACATGCTAATTCATGCTAGAATCATGCTAATAACATGCTAATTCATGCTAGAAACATGCTAATTCATGCTAGAATCATGCTAATAACATGCTAATTCATGCTAGAGACATGCTAGTAACATGCTAATTAATGCTAGAAACATGCTAGTAACATGCTAATTCATGCTAGAATCATGCTAGTAACATGCTAATTCATGCTAGAAACATGCTAGTAACATGCTAATTCATGCTAGAATCATGCTAATAACATGCTAATTCATGCTAGAAACATGCTAGTAACATGCTAATTCATGGTAGAATCATGCTAGTTACATGCTTATCCATGCTAGAATCATGCTAGTAACATGCTAATTAATGCTAGAATCATGCTAATAACATGCTAATTTATACTAGTAACATGCTAATTCATGCTAGAATCATGCTAGTAACATGCTAATTCATGCTAGAATCATGCTAGTAACATGTTAATTCATGCTAGAAACATGCTAGTAACATGCTAATTCATGCTAGAAACATGCTAGTAACATGCTAATTCATGCTAGAATCATGCTAGTAACATGCTAATTCATGCTAGAAACATGCTAGTAACATGCTAACTCATACTAGAAACATGCTAGTAACATGCTAATTCATGCTATAATCATGCTAATTCATGCTAGAAACATGCTAGTAACATGCTAATTCATGCTAGAATCATGCTAGTTACATGCTAATTTATGTTAGAATCATGCTAGTTACTTGCTAATTCATGCTAGTAACATGCTAATTCAGACTCGGCTTTTCAAGCCACCATAAAGTTTGTCCTCAAACTTTAATATCTAGTTTAGAATAATAATTGTATAATAACATCATCACTGTTATTTATTTATAATGTTGTGTTTTAGAACATATATATATATATATATATATATATATATATATATATATATATATATATATATATATATATATATATATATATATATATATATATATATATACATATATATATATATATATATATATATATATATATACATATATATATATACATATATATATTATTATTTTTATTCTTTTGGAGGGAGTGCTGTGCCCCAGTAGAGCTTTATGTTTAGCAACGCCCCTGGTTCAACTTAATTTTTTTGTTTAAATATAGCCCAAACAAATTCTTTACATCCACCTAACTTAAAACATTTTTGTAAATCCAAGGAATCGTTTGAATGATTTTTTCAGTGCAGTCATTGTTACACATAACACTTATATTATAGGAAAAACTGCAGAATACACAAAGGCATGTTTTAGAGTGTAAATCTTAAAAACAAAGCTTGAATTAAAGACAATTTTGTTACATTCATACAGAAATCAAGATTTTCAGACTCACAATTTTTAGAAAAACTTAAATGAAGAAGGGCATCACAGTGAAGCAGAGGGTAGCACGATTGCCTCACAACAAGAAGGTCGCTGGTTCGAGCCTCGGCTTGGTCAGTTGGCATTTCTGTGTGGAGTTTTCATGTTCTCCCTGTTCTCTTCGTGGGTTTCCTCCGGGTGCTCCGGTTTCCCATTTAGTCCAAAGACATGCGGTACAGGTGAATTGCATAAGCTAAAATGTCATTAGTGTATGAGTGTGAATGAGTGTGTATGGATGTTTCCCAGTGATGGGTTGCAGCTGGAGGGGCATCCACCACGTAAAACATATGTTGGATAAGTTGGAGGTTCATTCCGCTGTGGCGACCCCTTGATTAATAAAGGGACTAAACGAAAAAGAGAATAAATGAATGAATGAGTAAATGAAGAAATATCCTCTGAAAGAAAAAAAGTTTGTAGTATTATTTATTTAAAAAAAATCTCTTCTCTCTCTCTCTCTCTCTCTCTCTCTCTCTCTCTCTCTCTCTCTCTCTCTCTCTCTCTCTCTCTCTCTCTCTCTCTCTCCTCTTTCTTTCTCTCTCTCACTCTCTCTCTCTCTCTCTCTCTCTCTCTCTCTCTCTCTCTCTCTCTCTCTCTCTTGAATGGACAGTTAACTTACACCATTGGACACCCTATGGATGAGTAAATTAACAGCAACAATCAAACCTTTTTAAAAGAATTATTACATTTGTAAAATGGAAGAATTGGATGTGTAAAAACACTTTTTGTCTAAATAAGTAATGTTTTACAAAAGCTCTTGGATGATTTACAGCAACAAAAACAGATTAATGACAGAAAAAACTTTTATATGGTTATCCATTCATTTATTCATTCATTCATCCCTTTATTAATCAGGGGTCGCCACAGCGGGATGAACCACCAACTTATCCAGCATATGTTTTAAGCAGCAGATGCCCTTTTAGCTGCTATCTAGTACTGTGAAACACCCATACACACTCATACACTACGGCCAATATAGCTTATTCAATTCGCCTATAGCACATGTCTTTGGACTATGGGGGAAACCGGAACACCTAGAGGAAACCCACGCGAACACGGGGAGAACATGCACACTTCACACAGAAACGCCAACTGTCCCAGCCGGGAGTTGAACCAGCGAACTTCTTGCTGTGAGGCGACAGTGCTAACCACTGAGCCACCGTGCCACCACTTTATATGGGTAGTGTATAAAAAAAGCGCCTGTAAATTGCTCAAATTGATATTGACGTTTTAAAAATAATTGACGAATCTACTGCTTCCTTCTCCAGAAATATTAGCAGTATTCCAACTTTCCGATACAGCCATAGACGGATCAGCAAGCCGTTCAGGGCAGAGGCAACAGCTTTTAATGGCTTTGTTGACTGGCAGCGTTAAATAGCAGTAGGCACAGGCTTTCGGCGAGGCTCTTGTTGACATGTTCAAAAACTGAGCAGAGATCAGTTTTCTGCAATAATACTTCCATTAGGATTTGGGATGACTAAGCTTAGATAAGCATGACAGGGTAAACTCGGCCTACAACTGCATCCAGAGTTCATGGGACTGTATAAGGGCTTGACACTTGCAGTCACAGCCTGTCGTCCGTTTTGGAAAAGCATAATTAAAGAGTGAGACAGGAGCCGGTGCCGAAGCCAGGCGCAGTTTAGCATGCTAACAGGAGCGCACTGACAGAGCGCCTGAGGGGACACTTACTGAAGAAAACACACTGTGACATCATCTTGTGACAGGGCTTGATGGGGAGTGGGTGTGGTGTCTCATAAACAAAAGGCTTTGAGTTTGAGGGGAGACTGAGATTTATAATGATCTGGTAATGATGCTTTCGATGTATAGCCAAGTTTTTAAGGCAAATCTAGTCGTGCTCTTGTGTCACTTTAACATAGTTGTTTTGACACTTACCTTCTTGTACTCCTCCATCCTGTACTGTGGTTGCTGTCCCGAAAACAAACTCAGGTCCTGGATAGGACAGTCCCCTCGACTTTGCCTTTCCAAGAGTTGGCTATATAGGAAACACATAGTACTGAGATGAATGCACTCTGTAAATAAGATATGATCAATAGCCCCTTTCACACATACAGACTTTTCCAGCAAATTACCAGCAATTTTCCGGAAAGAAAAAATGTAACATTACCAGTAATTTTTCGGAATGCTGCTCTGTGTGAACCACACAAGGAAAATTGGCAGAAAGAACGAGTTCACGTTTACCTGCACACTCCGCAGTCAGTTGCGTGACCTGCGTCCATGTGAAGGAGAACTCCAGTGAGTCAGATTTGAATAGCCTACAACATTGGTAGACTTTCATTTTAAAAAACATGAAAAAGCTGCACCACACACTCAAATGTACTTCTCGACATGTGAAAGTGTTCCTTCATATCATTCAGTATTGGTAATCAAAGTAGTCAGATGTGGAAACAAAGCTGTTTTAGCTGTGATTAGCGCTTCTGCCTTCAGAGGGTAGAGATTTTTTTCCTGTAGTTATTTGGTCCGTCTCTTGGACAAAATCAGCTACAGAATTGCTAAAGTTTTAATTAAAAGTGAATAAGAATAAAAGCTCATTTCTTATTAATGATGTCAAAATTAACTGTATTTTGAAATGGATGTGTGCCAGTGTGAACAGCACTTTTTTTAAATTTAATTTAATTAAATTTAATTAAATTTACATTTGTTTATAAGCCCCTTTCCCACAGTGATACCAGTAAATATCCGGAAAATTTCCGGAACGACGTACATTTTAAAAAGTGCACATCCATTTTAAAATACCGGTAAATCCTAACATCATTAAACAGAAATGACCTCTAAACGGCTGCGCTTATATTTGTAAACATAGAAAGGGTCAAGCTTTTGTTGATGGTTTCACTTTTATTTAAAGCTTTAGCATTCATGCAGCAGCTTTTGTCCCAGAGACATCCAAAGGATGAAGTGTGAACCGCAGCTAAATGTTTACATATTTGACTACATTACAAATTCTGTGGATGGGTAAGTATTGTTCGATAAAACTTCTATGAAAGCATATGGGGGGACACTTTCATATCTCGAGATGTACATAATATGTGTGTGTGCTATTGCTCACTGGAGCACTCCTTCACGTGCACATACATTAAGCAACTGAAGCAGAGCCTGAAGGTAAAAAAACAGCGGTTTATCATAAGCCTTTTATCAATATTTTTTACACAGTTGGCATTAAGAAGGAACATAGAAACGTTATCTGACTGACATCTAGCAGCTAAATGTGTCTGTAAAAATATTCAAAGGCTTTTATTTTCATAATCAGCACAGATATGAATGCGTCTCAATGTTCTGATTGGCTGGAGTAGACGTCTCATGTCAGCGTGTTCTAAACGTGAACGTGCTCTTTCCAGCAATTTTCCTTCTGCATTCACACAGAGCAGCATTCTGGCAAATTACCAGTAATGTTACAACTTCTCTTTCCGGAAAATTGGCAAAACGAATTTACTGGTATTTTTAAAAAGGGTCCGTTCACACATGATCCTTTTCCAAAAAAATTGCCTGTAATTTTCCGGAAAAGTCTATATGTATAAAAGGGGCTACAGTCTGTGTGAACAGGACGTTGCTGACACTTTAATTCCAGTATGTTGATTTACCTCAAACTTAAACAGAATATTGGATAGTGGGCAGGGCTTCCTTTTACACGTTATTTGCTCACAGCAAACTTATGGTACGAAAGGGCATGGTTAAGAATGTTGTGACTAAAATGATCAAAATGATGTTAAAGGAGAAGGACTGCCACTCTAATCACAGAAGCAAATAGTTACCAAAAAAGTAAAATTATTACCAAAACAAAGACTTTTTTTTGTGGATTAACATGCACGGATTTATTGTTTACCTAAAGAATTATAACAATGTGCGCTAGCAAAATAAACATCGTATATTCCACACAGATTTGAGTACTTTTACTTACTGAAGTAAGCTTTTTTTAAATAGGTTTGTTGTGTATATAAGTCAGTTTACTGTAATGGACGTTAAATGGCTTGTAAAGTTTAATTAATTTAACTTGATTCAGCTACTCATTTTCACAGTGTACAGCTATGAAGTCATTTTTTCAGCAGAATTCGATTCTGGAAGTATTTTCCCATTCAATCTTTCTATAGAGATTTAAAAGTAAAGTATTTGTTAAAGCATTATAAACCACGAACCAAACCAATCAATTCACCAAGGAGAACTGAAGCCTAACAAATATTTTTTTAATCACAGAAATGTTCGAATATCGGACAAAAAGACACAAAACTGTGTACTTTAATGACTAGAATTAATAATCTACAACGATCCTAGAAAGGAAATTAAAATGAAATAATAAAAAAAATAAGCAATGTTCAAAATGTAATGCGTATTTATATAGGACATTTATTGTGTATGGCCATACACCCAAAGTGCTTCACAATCATGAAGGGGGTCTTTCCACACCAGCACCAGTGTGCAGCATCCACTTGGATGATACAACAGCGTCAGTGCACTCACCACACACCAGCTATAGATGGAGTGGAGAGGCAGTGATAGAGCCAATTTGGTGGATGGGGATGATTGGGAGGCCATGGTCGGTAAGGGCTGATGGAGGGAATTTGTCCAGGACACCAGGGTTACACCTCTATTCTACACCTCAAACCACTGGATTTTTAATTACCACAGAGAGTCAAGACCTCGGTTTAACGTCTCATCCGAAAGACAGCACTCACTGACAATACAGTGTCCGCTTTACTTTACTAAGGCATCAGAACTCACACAGACCGCAGATTGAGTGCCCCTTGCTGGCCTCACTAACACCACTTCCAACAGCAATCTAGTTTTCCCATGTGGTCTTCCATTCAGGCAGCTTCAGTGAGTAACAGGTTTTGGGCTGCAGGATGATATGGCTGTGGCGAATATAATATTAAAACTGTTCATTTAAAAGTATTAGTCCTGTTGGTGCGATAGCCTAGTGGTTAGAGTGCCGACATATGGTGCTGTAGCACTTCAGGGCATCCCGAGTTCAAATCCCGGCTCATGGACATTTCCCGACCCTACCCCCTCTCTGTCTCTCCCACTTCGCTTCCTGTCTGACTACTGTCCTATCTGAAAAAGGCCAAAAATAAGTCTTTTTTTTTAAAGTGTTTTTTTGTAAAAACATTTCAAGAATCTGCATGTATACAAATATTTAAGTATTTTGAGAGGCTGATTTCATTGTGAGCACTTTGCTGATGGTGAATGTTATGTACAACATTATGTAAATGTAGTTTTTTCTGCAGAAATTCTGTTATTAAACTCAAAAGTAGAATTAATGTGAACAGATGAGTTCCACAAATCATTTACAATCAATCAAATCCCTCAGAACTCATAGTCTGTCTTCAAAGGTTAACCAGTTATTGTTAAAAATGAATTTCCCTTTGGAGAAAATTAGTTGTTGACTTTTTGAACCTGCTGCAGTCGATTACAGAAATAGGAACCTCATTTAATTTAAAATATAAAGTTAATTAATAAAAAAAGCTTTTCCTTGAGGCCATCTATGAACAGTTAAAATCCCCACAAGTTATCGTCCAGTGCAATCTAGAAAAAATAAAAGCTATGCAATACCTAACAATATTTACAAGTATTTAATTATTTCATACCTCAAAATATGGACATTCCTTTTTTATGAGAACTATTGTGTACATACATTTTGTTTTACTTTTGTAGTCCAGTTGTATGTTACTTAACTTCCTTATCTTTCATTTATTTATTTGTAAATGTACTGGAGATTTCATCAAGAGCAAATTAGATATGTAATAAATATCTAAACTTATACTTACTTATAAGTACTCCCAGAGCTTAAGTTGACATTTAGTCGTTGGCTATATTTTACAAGGTGGGTCGTAAGATATAATAAATCCTAACCCCCAACCTGGAGGACCAGGACATACACTACGGACAGTTTAGCTTACCCAGTTCACCTATAGCACATGACTTGTGGGGGAAACCACGCGAACACAAGGAGAACATGCAAACTCCACAAAGAAATGCCAACTGACCTAGCCGGGGCTCGAACCAGCAACCTTCTTGCTGTGAGGCAACAGCGCTACCCACTGTGCCACTATGCCTCCCCCATAAACTCGTACTAAATGTACATTAATTAGTTAGTTAATTTTTAAATACATTTTAATAATTCCATTTTCGAATCTATGCCAGAGGCAGTTTTTGTGTATGTTTTCTGACAGCCAACAGTCAATCTGTTTTTTTTTCTGTGAGCCTCTAAACTGTCAATCAAACTGTCAATCAGTCTCAATTACATCACCACAATAAAGGTGCTGTTAAAGCGAAGCATTTAACGCCGCGAGACAAAGCGTGCATCACAAAGTCAAAGTTTTATGGACCTCTGGAGTGGCAGCTGATTTCTTGATTGACAGGCAGTTTTCGACCCGCACCTTCAAATTGGAACACACCAAAGTATCTGATTGTATCTAATAATAAAATCATAATTATGCACAAGCTTATTAGCATAAAACATGCCACAAAAGACATCCAAATGACTGCAGTATCTGGCAGCTCAATAAGAATCGAATTCCCATTGAACGTTGATGCGAGTGATCTTGTAGGCTGATTTCTTCAGTCAGGACTCACTAGCACTATGTAGTCCAGTTAGTTCATGCAGAGTATGATATACGTCTCCAGAGTCATAACTGTAAGATGATTGACAGCTGAAGCGTTGAAAAAGGCAACACTTATCCTATCCTTGTATGAATGTGTGTGTGTGTGTGTGTGTATTTACCCCCATCATCATCATCAACTCAGAGAAGATCTCTCATGGGGGCAAAAGAAAAGCCCACTATTTTTCTCTGCTAAACAGCTCAAAGCCTTGTTTTAAGAGCAGCTTAGCTTGGAAAATGGCGTAAAATTGAGAATCAAACCACGGCAAAGGTGACAACCGGATGTATCAAAAGTGATCTGTGGAATATGGTGCCTGAGCGCTCCACAAGCACGTATCTTTGATCTGTGATGGAACATGAGGGAGGTGTGCTCATGTGTCACTCACAGAGTTACATTCATGTCGGCGCTTCTCCTCACGCTGCCGTATGTGATTTTTTGGAAGGAGAAAAGACTCGGCGTGGTGAGTCTGTCATCATCTCTGGAGATCGCTGTTGTGTTTGCCGTGTTCTAAAGACTTAATTCTTGGTTAAAAACCCTCAATCCTTCATTATTCGGGGCTTTGAATAGTCTACATTGAAAAATGGATTTGAAAGATATTTGTCACTGGCCCCCCACCAATCAGGCCGGGCAAGTAAAGCCCTCGGAAATGCGAATGGCACTGCCAAGCGCTGCTGTTTTTCAAGGCGAATGCCTAAGTACGGCCAAATTGAGATAACCTAAATCTTCCTTGGCCTTTCTAACTTGCAGACACCCAACCTCTAGTTAACATATCTTCTGAAACATATCAAAGCGCCAAGCTTTTGAGTAAGTGCCACCAGGCTTCTCGGCCAGCTCTTTAATCCCCTTCGCAATTTTAATCTGCAGATTGTTTTGAGGAGATCACTTAGAGACGCCTGAAGGAACGTGTTAACCGCTGGCGTAAAACGGCTAATCAGACCCCTCAAAACATTATTGGGCCTTTCATTCGTAATGAAAGAGCTGAAAGAGAAGGGGACAACAGAAAAGGCAAGTCGGGCGAAGGATTATGTTAAGCAAAAGCTCCTTTTAAATTGTCATTTACTGGTGATCTGTCTCTATATTGTGTTTTCATTAACCAGGCACGGACCCGCTGAATGAAGCAGAGGCCGGCATGAGAATAGTGCCGCTTCAGGAGAGGCTACAGCAGGGTCAGCAGGAGCAGATTATTCGCACAGGCTAAAAGAGCACATAATCATCTCTTGCTAAGGAGAGCCATTCAGACCCCCGTGCTTTAATTTCACCGTCCTTTTGTGCCTCTCTTGCTCGTGTGTGCTTTTAGGATTTGCCCTGAGCTGCCGAGATTAGCTTCTAGCGCTGACCCTGAGAGTCTATCGCTGCACTGTTCAGTCCGGTCACCACTTCTGTTTGAACACTTGCACAAGTTTCTCTTTCTCAGATGTTGTCTTTCTAAGCGAATACCATGTGGTATTTGTTTTTTTTCTCGCCCAAATCTCACCCAGACATCATTCCCGACAGCTAGATTTGCACACATTTCAGAGAAGAAGCTTCTGGATGAAACTGCTCCGCACCTCCTGTCCAAGACCTACTAGGTTTCCCTGTGGAACTGGTTTAATCTTGTCAGGCAGCGGCATGGAGAATTATGAGCCAGGCATGATCAACTCATCTTTTCAGAGCTGACAGACAGCTTCGCCACGAGTTCCTCCGTCAGACTTACAAATAAAAGTGGCCATGATGATGATTAGAGGATAACGGCGGTAATGCGTGCCGAACTGTCTCCACTAATTATTATCGCAGTCCTCCAGCTCGGTTCAGCGCCATCTGGTGCCTGATTACAGGACAGCAGGCACACTGGCTTATGATTAATCTCTTCATCTCAACTAAGCTAAATAGAGAGAACGAATGGCGGAGAGAACGTAAAAGTTGAAGGAAAGAATCAGTATCTTTGTCGCAGCGTGATCCGTTACAATTCACAGAAAGAGAATTCATATTCTGTTCTAAAGACACCGAGAAGGTCTATAATCTAATAATTTTCCGCGTTGAGAATTTGTTGACAATTTGGCAAATGTCTAAGCCAGCTCCAAAAAAACAAACATTTATTAATAAGAACTGGGTCGAAATTGCCAAACTAGAGAAAGAGGAATCATAAGCCTAACTTTCACATCAGATCACAGCTTTTCTCTTCTCTAGCTAAATCCGTGAACTCCAAATTAATATCAGGCCCAGAATGTCAATGCGCGCATATGTGCAACGCAAACATCAACGCACATTCATCTCATCTCCTCTATAGTCTGGCTGGTTATTAAGATGCTAACTCTCTTTATGTGTGGCAAATCCTGAAGCTTTGGGTATAATTGATGAGGCATTTCCATAAAGAGGGCCAGCTAATTGGGAGCATGTGTCTGGGCAAGCTTCTGCTACCCTTCTTCAATACAGATGAGTGTTATCCTGCCGTTTTAGATGTATGTATGCTGAAGTATGTGTGTGTGGGTGTGTTTAATAAAAATAGTCCACAGCTTGGATCACAAACTGCATTTTAACCAAGCATGTGAATGGGAAAGACAGTAATTGGACTTACGCACGAGTTCAAGCTGCCTTTAACCTGGGCTAAATTTGTGTATGTACATGAAATGAAAATGGAATTCTTGGTTTATAACAATACTTTTTTATTCTTATTTATTAATTTATTAACAAATACAGTAAATTGTAACTGATTCAGAGATTTCAACAATTTTCTATTAAATCTCTCATTAAATAATCCTAAAATAAAGTATCATTCATTCATTCATTTTCTTTTTGGCTTAGTCCCTTTATTAATCTGGGGTCGCCACATTGGAATGAACCGCCAACTTATCCAGCACATGTTTTATGCAGCGGATGCCCTTCCAGCTGCAACCCATCTCTGGGAAACACCCATACACACTCATTCACACTCATACACTACGGACAATTTAGCCTACCCAATTCACCTGTACCGCATGTTTTTGGACTGTGGGGGAAACCGCAGCACCTGGAGGAAACCCACGCGAACGCAGAGAGAACATGCAAACTCCACACAGAAACGCCAACTGACCCAGCCGAGGCTCGAACAAGCGACCTTCTTGCTGTGAGGCGACAGCACTACCTACTGAGCCACTGCGTCGCCCAAAATAAAGTATCAGTTATAGCAAAAATATGCAGCACGCTGCACAATGAATGTTTCTAGCATGACCTTTAGCTTTTAAAGATTTAGCATTGGTATCACGTGAATAAACTACATTTTAAAATATATGATAGAAAACTCACTATAATGATATGAATGATTGAGCATGTTTTATTTTCTAGATTGTTTTTAAAACTGGATAAAGCGTCAAAGGAGTTATTGATAAGGCTTACTTTGATTAAATTAGTTAAAACAAATTTAACCAGGCAAAGTAGGACAAAGGCTTGCATATAATGTAAAGGAAACATATTTTAAAGTCAAATGTTAGGAAAAAAAAGTGCAAGGCTCTTAGTAAAAAGATGAAATTCTTTCAATCATAGCAAACAAGAGCACTCCTGATTCTGTTTCTAGAAATGTTTTTACTGTATTAGATCGAATAAGGTAAAGGTGACATAAAATATACACTCACCAGCCAATTTATTAGATACACCTGTCCAACTGCTCGTTAATGCAAATTTCTAATCAGCCAATCACATGGCAGCAACCCAATAAGGCATGTAGACATGGTCAAGACGATCGGCTGCAGTTCAAACTAAGCATCAGTGGATTAAAGTTGATTAAAGTGACTTTGAACATGGCATGGTTGTTGGTGACATACGGACTGGTCTGAGTATTTCAGAAACTGCTGATCTACTGGGATTTTCACGCACAACCATCTCTAGGGTTTACAAAGAATGGTCCGAAAAAGAGAATATATTCAGTGAGCGGCAGTTCTGTGGGCACAAATGCCTTGTGGATGCCAGAGGTCAGAGGAGAATGGCCAGACTGGTTTGAGCTGATAGAAAGGCAACAGTAACTCAAATAACCACTACAGGAGCAGAAGACTACACTGGGTGCCATTCCTGTCAGCTAAGAACAGGAAAGAAAAGGGTCAGAATTTGGCATCAATAACATGAAAGCATGGCTCCATCCTGCGTTGTATCAACAGTTCAGGCTGGTGGTGGTGGTGTAATGGTGTGGGAGATATTTTCTTGGCACACCTTGGGCCCTTTAGTACCAATTGAGCATGGTGTCAACGCCACAGCCTACCTAAGTATTGTTGCTGACCACTTCCATCCCTTTATAACCACAGTATACCCATCTTCTGATGGCTACTTCCAGCAGGATAACATGCCATGTCATAAAGCGTAAATCATCTCAGACTGGTTTCTTGAACATGACAATGAGTTCTCTGTACTCAAATGGCCTCCACGATCACCAGATTTCAATCCAGTAGAGCACCTTTGGGATGTGGTGGAAAGGGAGATTAGCATCATGGATGTGCAGCCGACAAATCTGCAGCGTCTGCGTGATGCTATCATGTCAATATGGACAAATCTCTGAGGAATTTTTCCAGTACCTTGTTGAATCTATGCCACGAAGGATTAACGCAGTTCTGAAGGCAAAAGGGGGTCCAAGCTGGTACTAGTAAGGTGTACCTAATAAAGTGGCCGGTGAGTATATCAAAGCATATAAATTGTAAAAGTGTATATACTAACATTCATAAGCATAAATTGTGTATTATTTTAGCATTATGTGTATGAAACCTTCCTTGTGGAACTTTAATGTTCTGAAAGACAATTATGTTTTTGTTTAGTTTAGATTTTTTTTGGCTGAGAGGGATTAAAGTAACAAATATTAGGGTCATAAAACTGTCCTTTATAATAAGACAAAAATATTTAAAATGAAATAAGATGTATAATTTAGTGTTGTTGTTGTTGTTGTTATTATTATTATTATTATTATTATGAGACCAGAGATGATGTTCTCAAGGTGAATATGTACCTTGGCTCTAGGGGTCAAACATCAAAAAATAAGATCAAGGATCTTGATGTTATTCTGGAATCATATATGAGTTTCAGTGGTCATGCCAAAGCAGTAAGTAAATCAGCATACTATCATCTCAAAAACCTTGAAAGAATTAGATGCTTTGTCTCCAGTGAGGACTTAGAAAAACTAGTCCTCCAGTCCACCAGTAGGGTGGATTACTGTAATGTACTCCTCACTGGCCTTCCCAAAAAGACAGTCAGACAGTTGCAGCTCATCCACAACGCTGCTGCCAGGATTCTGACCAGAACCAGAAAATCAGAGCACATCCCAGCTGTCCTCAGGTCTTTACACTCGCCCCCAGTTACATTCACAATAGATTTTAAAGTATTATTACTAGTCTATAAATCACTAAATGGCCTAGGACCTCAATACATTACAGATTTGCTCACTGAATACAAACCTAACAGATCACTCAGATCTTTAGGATCAAATAAATTAGAAATTCCAAGAGTTTAGTCAAAGCAGGGTGAATCTGCCTTCACCTACTGCACCCCCTGCTGGTGGAATCAGCTTCCAGAAATGATTAGATGTGCTCCAACATTAGGTAAATTCAAATCAAGACTGAAAACACATCTGTTTAGCTGTGCCTTTACTGAATGAGCAGTGTTACGTCCGACAGATCCCACTATTATATCTTTATTTTCTTTTTCATGCTTTTAAAACCTTTTTAACATGTTTTCATTGGTTTTAATCATTTTTATTCTTTGTTGTTTTTATTTTCTTTTAATTGTCTCTTTTATTCCTGTTTATGTAAAGCTCTTTAAATTACCATTGTGTATGAAATGTGCTACAGTATATAAATAGACTTGTCTTGCCTTATTATTATTTCATTATTATTATTTTAAAATCAGTTAAGCAGATTTACTTTGAGCTTTCATATGATTCAAATAAGTTATAAGAGAATCAATTTTGTTTTGTAAAACTGCCAACTATATTTAAGCAATCATTGTTGAAAACATACTAAAAACATATAGACTAACTTATATTATTCCTTGTTCTCATTTGTCCCAGCTGACAGTGGCCTCAGAGACTCCACCAATAGTTAGCACTACAACTGCGGACAAGAATGATATATGCTTTCCATTCTCTTAGTCCATAAATGAATGCATGCGGCCCTTGTTATGACAGACTACATATGCCAAAGGTCTCTTTACATATCTCATTTACATTTGTCTATTATGCAAGCAGTTTACAGTTATGTATTAGGTTCATGGTTATGTATCTGTCTCTCTTTGCATGTATCTACAGCGGTCCCAGCTGGATCCCATTAATAATAAGGCCCGGTGTTGCAACAGTGACCATGTGGAAGCTAAAGCACCTTTGCAGCGATGTTACTGAGGGCTGTAAATATGGGCCAAACTGAAGATGCCTGTGAAAGGTGGGTGAAGGTCAAGGTCTGGGCCAGTTCTTTTGCAATTCAAATACATTCCAGAGGCCAATTAAAGCCAGTAGGCAACTGATTTTTTTTATCAAATTCCACACTCAAGCAATGCATTTTAAAGCGCCCTAAGCTTTCAAACTGCATTTATTTTTTTTTATATACCGAAGTTTAATTCAGGCAAAAAAAATGCTTTAGGCCAGACCACATATGCATAATAAATTTGCGCTGCAGGCGAATATCAGCTACAGTACAGATTTGCTTAAGAATGAAGTGCAGATTGCCGTGTGTCTAACATTAGCTACATAGGCTGAATGAAGTGAATGGTAATGAGTGGGAAAAGGGGACTGTGAATGGGGCCCAACCAGCCTGCTGCACAGCAGGGCTCTCTCAGACACCAGAGAACAACAAAAGCCCCAAATCTGCTCCCCTGATCTCTAATTTACTGGTCATCAGGGAATACAGGCATGAAAACAGGATTTATTGGCCATGCCTCATCAAAAAGGAATTAACAAGAGTAGAGGAAAAGAGAGGAGAGGCCTTTCCTCACTATCAACTTTTTGGTCACAAAAACAGAAAATGTTCTAATTCCTAAATGAACATATTGTAACTGTTTACTCATTCACAGATTATTACAGACCCATTAGAAATATGTTCTTCATCGGAAGAAAAAAAAAAGATATTTTTAATCTGAGAGACTTCCTACTAAATTGAAAGTTTGTTCGCTTAAAACTCTGACATAGAAATAAAAAAATCAATAAGGGTTGAGGAGTTTGCTTTATGATTAATGATTAGATTTATGAAGATTTTGAAGCTTAAACATGCCTGCTTGATGTGTAAGAACCAATGAGGTTGTTTTTATGTCACACCAGAGCTTTATGCTTCTACAAAAGCCAATTAGGTTTGTTCTCATTTGATTGAGCTTCTACTCATGTTCTCTGATCAGTGTTTATTTCAATATTATATTTGTCCGTCATATAAAGTGATCATGTCTTTTCAGGGGACTTGAATTAAAGGGATAGTTCACCCAAAAATGAAAGTTCTGTCATCATTTACTCACCCTCTACTTTTTTATTAATTCATTTTACTTCGGCTTAGTCCCTTTATTTATCTGGGGTTGCCACAGCGGAATGAACCACCATTCCAGCTGCAACCCAGTGCTAGGAAACACCCGTACACTCTCATATGCACATACTCATACACTACTGCCAATTTAGTTTATTTAATTCAATTATGCCGCATGTCTTTGGACTGGGGAAACCGGAGAACTGGAAAAACATGCAAACTCCACACGAAAATGCCAGCTGACCCAGCCAATAGCCATTGACTTCCATTGTATTTTTTTCTATGGATCAGTATTCAACATTTTTCTAAATATCTTCTTTTGTGTTTGGTGGTTACAAAAACTCTATGTAAATAAATACATTCTTGGAACTACACGAGGGAGAGTAAACGGTGATCAAATTTTGGTGAACTATCCCTTTAATTCACACAGATTTATTTTTAATCTTTTACAAACAGTTTCAAGCATTTGGGTGAACAGACTTTCAATGGAGGGAAGAAATCGCTCAGATTTGATTAAAAATATCTTCATTTGTGTTTAGATGATGAACAAACATGGCATGGGGATGAGACGACATGAGGATCAGTAAATGATGGCAAGATTTTTATTTTGGAGTGATCTAACCCTTTTAAAATAAATGTTCACATACATAAGAATAAACATTCAGGTTTCTCCTATCTCCTAAGTATTTTTCAGTAAACATTTCAATTGTCTGGACAATTTCAGTAATCAGAAGAATCAATAAAAATATTCCATGAACATTAAATATTCTTTATTGAAACAGATGCCAATTTTGAACTTTGATTTATAAATGTAAATGCAGACTAATTCATCTCCTTTTCACTTTGAGCCCCATTAGCACATTACTAAGATATATGTCCCTTTTCCCCACGGGACAGCCATACATCAGGCCTGCATAAGCAGAGAAAACTCCTGCGATGATGAACTACTGTGCAGGCCGACGAGAGATGCTCTCTGCACATGGGACTTGCTGCAGTTGGCCTATTTCTTAATGAACATGAGCCTTTCGTGGCTCTTCCTTTACACAGCATGCAAGCAAAAGAGAGCCTCTGCTGATTGAGGGTGAACGCTCGAACCTACAGCTCTCACAACTAGAAGCACGAGAGGGAAGAAATAGAGCAACATCAGGCAACGCCACAAGAACAAAAGCTTAAATCCTCACAGATGACTCTGTCATTGTTCCAGCGCATTGCCAAAACCTGTAGCTATGACTGCTCACAATGAAAAAGAATGAGAAATCCTTGATCTCGTGGGACTATGGGAACATGCACGCAGTTCATTATCATAGTCATTTAAATACAGTAATCCTATTTTCTGCATCAGTCAAAAGGGGCATATCAAATAACCCTAGAGAACATTAGAAAGAAAGGAGGGGCGAGAGCAAGCAAAGGTCTGACGGAGGCGTCTTATCCCACCAGGGATGGACAGGATGATTGGATGAGTGTGAAAAGAGAGAAAGGCCATGGGAGCACAGGAAAAGGAGAAACATTGAGGATTGTGCGGGTTCATTTCATTCTCCTTCTGCTCCACTGGAAGAGTTGATGAAGTTGAAATGAAGCAGAATTAGATGAAAGATACGCTGGATGTACTTAGTTAGAGATTCAAGACTTGCGCTTGGTCTCACAAAGAGGGTTAACTAGAGGAGAAGGCGTAAGGGGGGGGGGGGGGGGGGGGCTGGCATCTTATAAATATCATTCGTCAAACGTCAGCACTGAGAGCTGTTAAACATAAAATCTTCTTTGTTGGCAGATATAATTCTGTAAAAACTTTAATATCAAAAAAAGCTTTCAATTACGTCTTTTAGATTAGTAAATTGTCCTTGACACTTAAACTTAAGGAAACTTTGTTAAGGAAACTTAAATTCTTTAATTGCATCTTAATTTTACATTTTGCACTAAACAGGTTTCACTGAACTTTCTTAAAGCTGACTCATAATTTTTTTAACTGAACAGGATTTGTTAAATGTATACTGAATATCTCACTTTCAACATTAAACAATGCAAAGTTGTATTTAGAAATAAACTTGTGGGTGAGTAAATTGGGGTCAGTTTGGATGACCCTTTTCTTTAAACATTTAACTATAAATATACTAAATGTCTGTGAATTGCACATTCTGGATGAGTATCCTTTTTTTCACTTGGTTTACTTATTATCGTAATAGCAGTCAGTGTTGAGAAAGATCACACAAGCATGACTGTCATGGTGAGATTTATTCAGAGACTAACTCTGCCATCTAGTGATTATTCTAGTTGTGGTGCTGTTTTTGTTTTTGTATGTTTCCAAGCAATAAGGTAAATGTTAAAATTCCACTATAGCACACCAGTAATGTTTAAATTAAGGCGAGACAGTGGTCAAATTGGCAAAAACTGTTTTTATGCACCTGTCAGTTTTGGCTTTTCATTTCAGTCTACAGTAGTCAAGCAGAATCAGCTTAGGCCTCCATTTGCTCACTGATGTCTCTGTATTGTGCTCTATCCATGACAGTATGTGCATTTAAAAAAATCTAATTCATTTAAATGAAACATTTAAGTTCCATTAACTTTTTGGATCTTAGCACTGAACAAACAAACAAAAGGTTACACTTTTTTAGAAATTACAGTGTCTAAACTGTTCCCATTATTCTGAATTTTTATCACTTGATTTTTATCAAGTTGAGACTGTAGATTTCACTTAAAATACATATCAAAGCCTGTTTTCTCCTGGACTGAGTCAGCAGCATCTGTGCAGTTAGTGTATATTTAATTAATAATGTCAATTTAGGAAAGTAAATACAGAAATGTATAAATACAAACAGTCAACTCCTGGGAAAGTATGATGATAACTATTAGTATTTTTTGTTGTTGTTGGTCTAATTGCATGCAGTGTCTTGTCTTAATAGTAATTATGAGTGTGTTGTGTATAATTAAGAATAAACAATCATAAAGTACATGCTGCAGAGAAATAGGTTTTAAGTCAGCGCTTACATAACAAGACATATCCATAAATAAATATTAGTCCTGACCTTAATCAATAGAGGACGATGGATCATCGAGTCTCTCACCACACCAATACGAGGACTTTCCATCTCTGATTCCTTGACTGCTATAATAAAACAATATTATACATAGAAAAAACGATAATGTTATTTATCAAAATAAAGAAAAAATCATTACATATAAACGAAATATTTCGTATATGACATTTTTCATGTTCGTTTTTTTAATAATTTTAACCTGTAGATGACACCTTGAAAAACTCGGCTCACCGACGCTTTTATGACTAACAAATCTTGCGGTGTTAAGTTCAAAAGCACTAAAACACGATTAGTTTTGAGCAGTTTCGACGATTTACAGGCCGCGAGGCAATCCTTCCTTTTGCTTGCTTGGCGTTGCCATGGAGATGGGACGCTTCTGCAACAAGCACGGAGATCGATAGAAGAATAATAGTTCATTTGAAATGTATTCTTTAAATATTTGTAGTTGTAGTCGTGAGTATACTTCATTTTAGAGATTAAAAACAATAAATATAAAAGTACAGCTCTTACGTGTTAATTGGTCGTAGTCGCCTTCCACTACGACAGAGGGCAGCCTTGATGCAGAGACTCGTTCCAAAGGCGAGAGAGCACAAGAGGTGTTTTCATACTGTATAGATGAGTTGTTTTATTCACAGAGTACAAAGCGTTTTTTTTTAAATATTGCATACAATATATCTGGTTAACTCATTTATTTTCAAAATGTTGATGATCCGAGTAATTGTACATTTTCTGGTAAGAATAATGAAACTTTAATACATTTATTTTGTACGTGTGAATTTGTTTAGAAGTTTTGGTTCGACTTGTACGTTATTATTTAAACACCCCTTCTACCTTTGCACAATCTTTTAGTTTAAAATAAGTTATTTATTACCTACTTTTTGACATTTTCTGACTTAAGTTTACTCAATGCTCACATCTTTCCCTATGTAACAACAAAAAATGTGTCAGATTTTTGGTTCTATATGAAAAACTTTTAGATAGCTTTCTTGCAATGCTCTTTATTTATTTCATACGCTTTTGTACAATTGTAATTTACTTCCCCTTTCTTTGTTTGTTAGTAGTTTTACTCTCAGCAGTTAATGTAACTTGTATTTTTCCTCTCTTATATCTCTTTTATTGATCTTTTGATTGTGGTTGTATATTTTCATTCATGAATTTAAAAAAAAGTACAAAGCCAGTATGATATTCTGATGGTATGATAACCTTGGATAAAATGATCATGGTTTGACTGTATTGTGATTACTGCTCTAAAATCTGTTCTTTTTCAATGTCTGGGTAAAAACAAAAAAAAAACCTCAATGTTGAACACAATATATTTTCTTTTGAGAAACATTTAAAGACTGAATAATGAAAATGAATCATTGACTTCTGCTGTCTTCATTTATTTCAATAACAGATTTTTTTTTACAATTTATAACAGCATCTTTGTATATCTTTTCTGCCGGAGATACTGTTGTCCTAAAAAGCAAAAAAAATAAAATAAAAAAAAGTAAATAAAAAATCATACACATACCTTAGGAACAGTATTGCAGAAAATGTTGACGGTGTTAAAACCTTGACTTTTCCAAATCGTGGTGTACCTTGAAAACCGTTATCGTCCCATGCCTAGTACAAAGAATACTCTTAGACCTTCTTGTTTGTATATGTATGAGAACACATACTTTACTTGATAAAGTAAACAAATAGAGAACTTTAAGAGCTGTATTTACGATAGGCTATAAGTAAAGTAAAATCTAATGTTATATTTAAACAGTAAAAACTAGGAAAACCTCTGACAGTGTGAGAATTCATTTGAAATCTATTGAGGAAAAAACAACAACCTATAACACCAGTTATAGTGGTGTATTTAGCAAATCCTTTCATCCAAACTTAAGTGGGGGAAGCAGTTCATAAAAAGTCAACATCAAACAACCGTCAGTAAACAATGCCAGATTTATTAGATGGCTAAATTATAAAACAAGCAAAAGAAGATATTTTTTAATGGAAAACGTTTTTACAATAAAATTACAATTATTACTATAAATCCATGCTTCATTTTAATAGCAGAGTGCATAACAGAGATGTGCTTTAAGATAGCAGCTTTACAGAGGTGACTCATTTGCCAGGAGGTAGGTTGACAAGGGGGATTTTGAAGAATGGCTGTTTGATCAGTTGTGAAAGAACAACAAAGTGTCTCCTGTTCAGTGACCTGAGCTGCGGATTGGGAGCATGTGTTTGTAGTGAGTTAAGGTAGTCTGTTCCAGCAGTGGTTCTGAAAGCCAGTATTCAATATAGCCACAAATATGGTCATCAGAGTGAGATCAGGAGGAGTGTGACGTGGGTTTGCTTTGACTTATTATAGATGTACTGCTGTGTTCTGGATCATCTGCAAAGCCTTAGTTGTGTTGGTTGGAGGACCCACTATTGAAGCATTACAATAGTCTTGTCTTGATTTTACAAACGCTTTGATGAATGACTGTACTGTTTATTAAAACTGGAAGGGTCAGAATTGTGCCAAAGCTACATGACCAGGGCACCAGACCATTGTTAAGATGTGGGTGGTTAAACTAAGCTGGTCATCAAACTCTACCCTAAGGTTCCTTATTGTCCTGGCTGGTTAGCAAGCATGCAATGCTGTGGTCAACTGATTTGTTTGTAGGGATTACAAAGAGCTTTTTGTAAGGCTGTAGATACTCCATCATCGAATCAGTTTTGTAATCTATGTCTCTTCTGAACAGAAAGTATGGTTATGGAAGAATATATATATATATATCATCCTTGCAATAGTAGATTCTAGTGTGATATAGACCACATTAAGGTTGTGTAAATGGAGAAAATAATAGGAGCAAGCATTGACCCTTGAGGCATCCCAATAGTTGATTTTTCACAAAAATCTCTTTATTCACTGTTTATAAAGGAAACAATGTGGGAGATTTTTTTTTTTAATTTGACTGTCTGATAAACTGTCCCAATTGTTTAACTCCTTTGTACATAAAACTGCAAGTTAAAATTTTGTGTGCATAGCGACCTCTGATGGACAGTTTAAACTGACGTGCACTGTCTCAGATGCTGCGTCATCATTTGAGCGATCTAAATTCATACGATAACCAAATATAGCCCATGTTGCCCTGTGGGGTTGTTTAAAAGTTCCTTTTTACCTGTTTGTTTAGGTTTACTGCACCGTTAATTATAATATACATCTGTTTTATAGATACAAGCAAACCACAGCCTTTTATTAAGAAATTCAAGGGTTGCCCAGTTATTTAATAACGGGAAAACCATAGGACGAGATATTTAGGATTAATATAGCAAGAATTATCTCTTAAAAGGAGAGCTGATTTGTGCACTGTTTCTTGTGCTGCATTCATCGCTCGACTGCGGCGGAGCTGCGGCTTCATCAGCATCTCCATCGACTCGCGTCCTTAAGCAGGACCAGCGTGCCTTTACTTGCAGACGAGGAAACAGACCGAATTTGTCTTGAAGGTAACACAAATGTCGTCTTTTAGTTAGCCTTAATAACCGCCTGGTTTGCATGTGTTCAGATGCGATCATTTCAGTAAGGGAAAACATTCCTGTTTGAATGACTTAAAGTCTCCTTGAACAGATATGGGATGGGTCGGTCTGCGGTATGCGGTAATTTAGTAGCCTAGTTTTCGTTTTAACCCAACCGAGTGTGATATTGCAACACATATGCTGAATAGAATTATGTTAGAAAACTGACATTGAGCAATAAGGCTGTCACTTAAAACATTGGGCCACATAATGACCTTTGTTTTTAGCAGGACAGTTATTTAATGTTTAGGATCTCATGCATGCTTTTGTAAAATTATACAAGTCTAACGTTTTTATTATTTTTCTCTACAGTTGTTCAACAGCAGACATTTAATTTGGACCCTGCTAAAAAGAGGCAATGAAGTCTCGTCCTTCACTGGCAACTTGTTTTGTGTTATGTAAGTAAAATGCTCCGTTTAAAATTTGTATTGTGTGAGGCCCAATTTTAAAGGGATAGTTCACCCCGAAAATAAACATTTCAGGACAGTGAGTGCCAACTACCATGCATTTTATTTATCAGAAAAAAGAAACTCCCTTCACAAGTAAAGTGTAAGTAAATGTTGACAGACTATTCCAATCTATTCATTCATTCTACATCACATGTGTTTGGACTGGGGGGAAACCGGAGCACCCAGAGAGAAAATGCAAACGCCAAACAGAAATGCCAACTGACCCAGCCGGACTGGAACCAGCGACCTTCTTGCTGTGAGGTGACAGTGCGAACCACTGAGCCACCGTGGTGCTATTCTATTTTAAAATGTGAAATAATTAACAACTATTACTTTTAAATTATCTATTTTATTAACCTGCATTCAGTTATTATTGCTGCCATTGTTTTCACTTCTGTCACTGATATTTGTAGATCCATAACATATTTGTTTAAAGCTGTGGTGTAGGCTGCCCACACATTCTCAAACTCAGTTAGTTTGTGATGTCAACATCATGTGATGAAGAGAATTGGTAGTAGAGATAAAAATATTCTAGCATGACATTTGCTTTATAGCAAAAAAAAAAAAACCAATGGTCAAATATGAACAGTCATGTTCAATTCTAGGTAATACACATATTTTTGTATAATATAATATACACAGTACATTGTTGTAATTTCAAAGGATGAAAAAAAATATGTAGATGGCATATATGACATATATGTGAAATCCACGTTGAACTTGTATGTCACATGTAATTTGCATGTATTACCATACATCAGAATTCAATTTGGGGCTGTTATGATCACTGAAGCTGTGAAAATTGGTACCAAAAACAAACAATCGGATCTGTATAGTGTATATATATATATATATATAAATGGGAGAGCGGGGCACAAAGTAACACGTTTTGGTCAAATAATAAACAAAGTAATGGGGTTAGACAAACCATTTGTTTTTTGCCAACAAAACACAACCCTCTCCGACAAATGAGCACTGAAAGTATGATCGCCGGACCTATGGTTTCTGTGCAGTGTTGCCAAAAGTGCCAGGAGTAAAAATGTTACTATTTATCCCACCTGCGGGCAAGTTGTAACAGACAGAGGGTTAGTTGTAACACATGCTTAAAAAGGCAGATTACACACAGTTCATTTAAGTTTAGTTTACTTTAAATATTAGCTATATTTTCTCTGTATCTAGCTCAATTTATTTTTTATTCTACATAGCACAGAATGTCCATTTATTTATTAGATAAACACATTTGGATTCATTTGGATTATTGTCCATTATTATAAAATGCATTTGTTTGTAGTGTTAGCAATAAAATGTTTTTTGTCTATCAAAATAAAATTCTATTAAAAATCATTTTATTAAAAAAGTTCTCAACATTACACTCAAAATTAAAAAATATTTTGTTAGTATAATTTGTGTGCAACAGTGTGTGGCTTAATTGTAACACCCTGTTACAACTAACTCCGCTATGTCGTGTTTTTTTCAAAACCCAGCTGGCAGTCACTGCGTGTTTTTTTTACATCTTTCAAAATGGTTTCATCTTTTAGCCTAGAAGACGGTAATCACAACAATATTAGATTTCACGTTCATACTTTCACAGATTTTTTTAAAATACAAAAATATTGACTATAATAAAAAATACTTTTATGCTGCAAAAATGGTTTCTCTTTGCCAAACTTTTTCAAAAATTGGCAGGAAGATGATTGTCGACACTGTGGTGAAAACCTCTGAAGCATGCCACGGTTAACCCTGAGCAAATACCTTAAAACACTGTGTTACATTTAACCCCGCGTTACTTTGTGCCCCGCGCTCCCCTAGATAGATAGATAATAAAAGCATTTCAAGCTCGAATTTTGAGTGCTGTTTAGTGGACTCTAAAACACAGCTGACTGGCCATTGTGTTTACATACTTACCATATATAACTGTGATTGGCTACAATCACCCTAGGTTGAACATTGTGTCGATCAGCTGATCTGTGAACGTATCACTCATATATCTGCTCATAGACGAATCTCTAGATAGACACAGCTTTCAAACTATCCATTGACTGTGTATCAGTGTAATCGCACAAGAGTGTTCAAATGATCATCACTGGAGCCTATCACTGTCATGTCTGTTGAGCACACAGACATGTGGACATCATTAAATGTTCAGTACCAATTAATACTGATATTACTAATACCTACTTTTGAGGGGAAAAATGGGTCATCTGCCCAATCAGAGCAGAGTGTGCTTTTTTGAAAAGTTAGTACGAGATTCTTTTAGAAGAATCATTAATTTTTTATTGTTAAAGAAACTGTTATATTGGTATATATCATATTTGTAACCGACTGTTAAATGTAAGTCAGGTCTGTGTTTTGTTCCTTCTTATTATTTTCTCTTTGTACTCAGTATGAGGAGAATAATGACACCTTATTGTTCCCACTTCACTGATATTTACCTCAACATGAATGAACAAGTTAGGATTATGCAGAGGTATGTTCGCATGATTTTGCATATCTATAAAACAGGTTGTGGAACTTGTTACATAGCAGCAATAAATAAAGTGAAAGTGCAGTGCGTGGTGAAAGGCTGAGTTTAAGAGCTAAAAAGCTAAGAAGTCTATTAATATTGACCATTAGACTACGCTCATACCAGATAGCAGCAGGGTAAATGGAGAATTACCAGGGTGGTTTGAGTCCCTAATGTTTTTTTTGGCTCTGTTCGTGCAGAAATATGTCTTATGAGAAAATGAAAGTGTTTTAGGTGACACGGTGGCTCAGTGGTTAGCACTGTCCCCTCGTAACAAGAAGGTTGCCGGTTTGAGTCCCAACTGGGTCCGTTGGCATTTCTATGTGGAGTTTACATTTTCTCCCCATGTTTGCGTGGGTTTCCTTCGGGTGCTCTGGTTTGCCCCACAGTCCAAAGACATGTGGTAGCATGGGGTGATTGAAATAAACTAAATTGGCTATAAGCAACATAAACAAAACTAGAAACCTTTAAAGTTGTTTGTTTTTTGAAAGCTCACATACAGACCTTTTGATTAAAAAATAAATCTGTTAGTGTCGATACAGAACAACAGATCTGTTTCTACTTATAGTTCATCATGGCTTACAAATTTTCTGAAATCATAGCTTTCATATCATATGTTAATATACTTATACTCAGTAATGGCATCATGATTTTATTTCATCAAACATTGACACAAATAACATTATCATCAATAAGACTTTTTTTATATTAGAAGAGCAGCCAACATGCATCAAAGATAACTGATCCTAGCATACCAAGGTAGTAACATGTAGTACAATACTGGGCAACAAATCAAGCCCATTTCCTCTTCCTGATATCTGTTCTTGCAAAAATATTTTCCATGGAATGCTGTTTTAACACTATATTGAACCGCCATGGGGTCAATTTTACCCATCACTGTTATTCAAATGTACATACCAGCCCTTCAATAAAACATTCAAGCCTCCCACTCATTGACTTTTACTAAAATTGCCTTATTTACAATTCCCAGATTGAAAAAAATTATTTAGATAAAAATAGATTAAAAAGTGGGACATTTATACCTATAAGCTCCAGCGTGGGTCAAATTTACCAATTATAAAAAATGCTTGTATTTATGCACTGCTTATGCTTGAACAACTCACCAATGACTTTTACTTTCAGTTTTACTCACTAAATTAGTGGTTATAATAATTGAACAAACTCACAATGACTAAAAGAAGGCAATTTGTAGAGCTATTGAAAACAAACTACAATCAATAATAGAGAGTCTGGAGAAATAAGTTATGCATCAGAGGATGATGGCTCAAATTTAGATACTTTAACCTACTCCTAAAATAATCTTGTCATCCTGAAATAATCATTGACTCAAGTTGAGTCTAGACACTTATTGTTAACTGGCGAAAAACAGTGAAATAGTATGTTTGTTTGTTTTGTTTTTTTAGCAATTTCTAAACAAAATTTGTGCTGGGTAAAATTTACCAGCACCGACGATTTTAGGAATACAGCGACCTCCGGCGATTTTAGTGTTAAAGCATGTCAAAATCTACTTTGGTCAGACTTTCTGAATTTTGAATATACAAATCTAAAAATCGACTCAGAAATTAAGTTTTCCCTTTGGAGAGCAATTGTATTTTTAACAATGAAAGCGTTTATAATGCTGTAAACAAAACTAAAGTGATGTATACAGTTGAAGTCAGAATTATTAGCCCCCCTTTGAATTTTTTTTTCTTTTTTAAATATTTCCCAAATGATGTTTAACAGAGCAATGAAATTTTCACAATGTCTGATAATATTTTTTCTTCTAGAGAAAATCTGTTTTATTTTATTATTATTTGTTTTATTTCGGCTAGAATAAAAGCAGTTTTTAACTTTTAAAAGCCATTTTGAGGTCAAAATTATTAGCCCCTTTAAGCTATATATATATATTTCGATAGTCTACAGAACAAACCATCATTATACAATAACTTGCCTAATTACCCTAACGTGCCTAGTTAATTAACCTAGTTAGGCCTTTAAATGTCACTTTAAACTGTATAGAAGTGTCTAGTAAATATCTAGAAATATCTAGTAAAATATTATTAACTGTCATCATGGCAAAAATAAAATAAATCAGTTATTAGAAATGAATTATTAAAATTGTTACGTTTAGAAATATGTTAAACAAATCTTCTCTCCATTAAACAGAAATAAGGGAAAAAAATAAACAGGGGTGCTAATAATTCAGGGGGGCTAATAATTCTGACCTCAACTGTATGTCACTTTTTCAATGCCAACCTATAAATTTCTTTAGATGAAACCTATAAACAAGACCTTGTCAGGTGTATTATAATGTTGACTTGTTTTTATATGAAATATATGGGATGTATTTGCCAGACAAATCAAAAACGTGATGACCCATGTTTCTGAGAATCACATGATCAGTTGCTTCCCTAAATGTAGTTTTCCTACTACTGTCATTTTTGTTGTGCTTATTTCGGTATTGAGAGAAAAGCACGTAAGATCCGTTCTTAAATGGAAGTTGTTTTTGGAAGTTTGTTATCAGTATACTATTGGAACTTTTCCATGAGTATATCTAGGTATTTTATCACATTCAATCTTTTGTACATTGTGTTTGTATGAATGTGGTTTAGTTCACTTTGGTGCCGTTGGTGTCATTAAATATCTACATTTTTTTACACTTATATTGACTTTTTAAAGCATTTTTGATGGCATTTGCACAATAGGCTTCCAGTTTTTCCTGATCTAAAATATGTGTGTAGCTATCAGGGTTTTTCCAGGCTCAAAATGAGGTGGAGGTGGTATTTTTGCTACTTGAAATCAACACATTTTGCAGTATTCTTGTAACCTTATCAAGTAAAACATTATCTAATTTACAAAGTCTAAAATTAAATATAACTAGAAAAGTAAAGTCAGTAGGCAAACTTTATGGTGGTTTGAGAAAGCCTAGCCTGAAAGTTTAAAGTAGTTTTAAAGTTTAAGTCATCAAAGTAGTTTTTAGGATGTTTGAAACAGTTGGCATAGATAGAAAAGTACATATATGTTAAAATGTTTCTAGTATGGATTGGCATGTTTCTTGCTAAGGCATTGCTAGGGTGTTCTGAGTGGTTACTAAGGCATTGCTTGGTGGTTGCTAGGGTGTTCTAGGAGGTTGCTTAGGCGTTTCTAGGTGGTTGCTAGGCAAGTTGCTAGGGTTGTTCTGAGTGGTTGCTAAGTTGTTGCTAGGTGGTTGCTAAGGCGTTGCTAGGCGGTTGCTAGAGTGTGGCTTAGTGGTTGTTAAGGTGTTGCTAGGTGGTTTCTAAGGCGTTGCTAGGTGTTTGGGAAGGTATTGCTAGGCGGTTGCTAGGGTGTTACTAGGTGGTTGCTAAGGCATTGCTAGGTGGTTTCTAAGGTGTTGCTAGGGGGTTGCTAGGGTGTTCTGAGTGGTTACTAAGGTGTTGCTAAGGTATTGATAGGCGGTTGCTAAGGTGTTGCTAGGTGATTGCTAGGGTGTTCTGAGTGGTTGCTAATGTGTTGCTAGGTGGTTGCTAAGGTGTTGCTAGGTGGTTGCAAGGGTGTTCTGAGTGACTACCAAGGTGTTGATCGGGGGTTGCTGAAGTGGTTCTAATATGAATTGGCACATTGCTAGCATGTTTCTAGTATAAACTAGCATGTTGTTAGCATGAATTTAGTATGAATTAGCATATTTCTAGTATGTATTAGCATGGATTAGCATGTTGCTAGTATGATTAGTCTGTTTGTTAGTATGTCCAATGTAAAGTCAATGGCAGTTTTTTACAATGGTAGAAAGTCTATATGACAGTTGCAAGGGTGCCGTAAGTGGTTGCTAGGATGTGGATAGTAAGTTTAAAGGTCATCAGTGATTGGCAGATTGGTTGTCTGAATTAAATGAGCTAAATTTTAAGTCTGTATGACAGTCTGGCGCAAAGTTTTCATAAAGTTTAATCCAACGTTAAGTCAATGGGACTTTTCAGAATTTTTCGGGACAGTTTTTGGACAAAAAAGTCGGATCAGTTAGCAACCCTTTTTGGAGGTTTGGTGTTAGTTTGGTGGTTGTAGTAGGAACGGTTTAGGATGAGATGCATATAGAAATTAGTAGAAGAAGAAGAAGAAAAAGTTTATATATTATAACAGTATGTTGGCTTTCTCAAGCCACCTTGAGAATCACTTGGGCTCTGTCAGCAGCCTCGACCACCTGCCTGATTATTGGCAAAAGATGGAGGTCATCAAAATGTGACAGAGGTTGCCTCCTTGTAATTCTCTATTTTTAGAGAAAAATCCATGCAAAGGAACATAATGCTTCTATTAAAACAACAAAATGTTCATCTCTTTCTCACAAACATCAGCTGTTCCCTCAGCATTAACAAAAGCCCAAATCACGTTATTGTGTTTGTCTCCCAGCAGCTTATCTGTCATGTATGGTGGGTGTAGGGAGTGCAACAAACCCATACCTAAAACCCGGCTTCTTGGATTTTAACTCCTGGTTTTGGAACACCCCTCGAGGGCCACAGATGTTCTCCTGCCTTACATACATTGAGAAAAACCTCCAGGTTGACTGTGAATTCCCTGAGACCCACAAGATCCCAGGCCCATTCTGCGAGTTCAGACAGGATGGGCGACTCATGGGATCCACCTACCCAAATACTCCAGTTCAACTGATCCCTCATATTGAGGTCAGACGCCGTGCTAATGTCTCCCTGGTGTCGCCGAACATTTGTCGCCTCACCTGGATGCCAATGTCCGATGACCGCGCATATACCTACACGTGCAGGGTTTACCAGGGCAGCACTTGGAAGGAGAACAGCATGGCATTCCACCAAAGTGAGTCTAACATGTCTCAGCAAGACTATTACCATGTGCTGGAAGGCAACAAATATTTCCTGGGTGTTTAGTTTGAGATGAAATGAGTTGTCATATTTTGTTCTTTCTAAATTTGTGAGCTTTCACAACATGCTTTCTCAACTGGTGCTCTGTTGCTTATTATGTGTCTTCTGTGTTCCAAACAGGAAATATTCTGGTGTGCTCTGCACTGAGCGTATTCTTCCACACTGGACCATGGATGTTTGCAGTTATGATATCACTTCCCATTTCTCTCGGGCTTCTGTCTGCTTGACTTCACTTCATCAAGCTGGCTAAAAGTCAAAGCCATTGTCAAATTTAACCAACTTTTGCATTTTAATTTACTTTAGTGTTTGGTTTTTATTTACACTCACTTTTTAATTTGTTTTACAACCCCACCTAACATTTATATGGGGGTCACCATCGTTACTTCATCAGTGTTCACTGTGAAATGGAATGCATCTGGCCCAAGCAAGTATACATTTTCAAAACACTGCTCAAATCTAAGATGTCTTACATTACCATTCAAAACTTTGGGGTCTGTATGTTTATTTATTTATTTAACAGAAAGAAATGTATAATTTACACTGCAAATTCAGTAAAGATGCATTAAACCCATATTTAAACATATTTAAAGATATTTAAAATTATATATATATATATATATATATATATGTATATATATGTGTGTGTATATATGTATGTATATATATATATATGTATGTGTATATATATATATATGTGTATGTATGTATGTATATGTTTATATATATGTATATGTATATATAAATATATATATATATATATATATATATATGTGTGTGTGTGTGTGTGAATGTATATATATGTATATATATATGTATATGTGTATATATATGTAATATTAAAATAATTTTTAGGGGGGTTTCACCTTTAGTTTGGATACGACAGTGAAGGTTACAGATAGTAAAGTATTGGGAGCAGAGAGAGGGGAAGGATCAGCAAAGGACCTCGAGCTGGAAATCCATGGTGCTTATGTTAGCCTACTTAACCACTTAAAGGAATGTGTCAACAGTGTCGCCATTTTTGTACAGGGTAGCACTCCTTTGAAATAAATGTTTGACTGTAGTAGCAATTTTCTTTAAGGAGGCTCTCTCAGTGCTAAAGAAGACATAGTCTTACCCAAAGTGTCTTATAAAGTTTTATTCTTTGCAAAGAAGGTCACACAATCTTACATCAACGCAGGTTTCTGCAGAGTGTGAGGCGCCGAAACAGAGTGCGTTCTCTTTTTATCTAGTTTGTAATGCCCACAAGGTCATCAGTGACATACAGGATGAATCACAGTTACATCAGCACTCATTTTTGACCATCTACATTTCAGCCTTACATCCTATTCGAACATGTGGCTTGTTAAATCACCATGTACTCATCCAGATCTTGTCTGGTGATAAACAGATGTTAAAGTGGTCACACTTGGTGTAACGTAAACGGTACATCCATGGAAGTACAAAAGAGCAGACCTTTATAATCAGAACAAATGAGTATATAAAATTAATATAAGATGAATAAAATGAATTTCCACCACAAGGACCAAGGTGTAGTGGAGGACTGGCCATACGGAGCCATAGATATGTAAACATTTATACATTCGATTGGGAGTTTTCCCAGTGGTCAGTATGCAACTATTTTTTTTTATTACGAAAATTATAATTTTACATCACTTGCTACTTTGCCTTATGGTCAGTGCAGTAAGTGACTGTATTATCATCAGTAATGTTACTTGTTTAGCACAAAAGCTTATCACATACAAAATCATTAAAAAACTAAATCTTATATGAAATGTTCTGCCTTTATGCTTTGTTTTCTTTGTTTGCGCGTTACTACACTCGGACGCAGTGCAAAAGTCCAGCATCTTTACATTGGCTTTGTCCTGGAAGCACTGTACAAATGTGGCAGCGATATTGACGCATGCTCAGGGTTCGTATGCGATATCTACTGTATATATCTATGCTTAATCACTAGGCTATTGGCGCCGACAAGATATTTAAAATTATGAAGAATTTCTGTTTTGAAGGATGGGGAAATTCAGCTTTGCCGTCACGGTAATAATTAAAATTTTAAAATATATTCAAATATAAAATAATGTAATGTGTAAATGTTTAATTTTAGTCCCCTAAAGCTGTAATTTCTGGTTTATTTTAGGGGTTAAAAAAGCCTGGATCAGTTGTAGGAGGAACACTCCAATGCCACCTGTGCTGCTGAGAGATCTGCTCCATTCTTTGGACTAAACAACAAATTAAACACACTAAGCACTATCAACACAAAAACACACAGAAAATGATGCCACTCCAGCTGAAATTAAATTACATTACGTACTTATTTTCCTCAGAAATATCTGATCTTGACAAAATAAACAAAAGAAATTAAGATATTCAGGTAAAGCCTCAGAACACACCTACCTGTTATGCAATCAGCACAGACCAAAGGTGTTTCAGAAATGTTTGAGCTGAAGCAAACCAAAATGAATCAAACGCCATCTGATATTGCATAAAATGACATCACACCAGTCTGTTCTTCAAATTTATTGATTCATTCATTTTCCTTCAGCTCAGTCTCATATTTATCAGGGGTCCCCGCAACGGAATGAACCGCCAACTATTCTGTCATAGGTTTTACGCAGCGAATGCCTTTCCAGCTGCAACCCAGTACTGGGGGGTTCTTCAAATTTCTTTTAGCTATTGATGCCTTGTCTTAAATTTGTGTAAAATTTGTGGGGGCTCGTCCGGGATCACAATACATTTAAAGTATTATCATAATATCTTCTTTGCTGAATTTTTAAAGACTCATTTCAAGAACAATTTAAAAATCTTACCAACCCCAAACCTTTGAAATGTAGTGTATTAATATATAATAGTTTAATCAAAACATTTCCAGTCAAAAGGGGTTTTTGTGTGTGTAATGGAGTTATCATTTATAATTAGATGAATGCAGCATGATTGTCAATTGCATTAAATTCAGATGAAGAATTTACATAAATGTATCCGCAGAAGCTTGAAACGATTAGCCATTCAGCATATCTATCACCTACAGTATTCTCTGTTATGAGAAATATACATTATTATTTTAATATATGGCATAGGATCTTTATATCCAACTATGTGCTTCCTTCAAACCAATTCATAGTAGCTCTAAAAGAGGTTATACTTTTTATTGCTGAAATTTTTGTAATCTTTATAGAAACAGCTGAGTGAAATCCGTAATCTCATTGGTCTGTTGGTTGGTTTATTGATCCTTGCCATTTGTCAAGTGCAAAATGCATTGCACTCCCTGATCATTGTCTCTGTTTATCACTTTTATAAGGACAACTCTGTTTGAAGGACATCACCACTGATGACATATTATATTGCAATGCTCACACATGATGCAACTAAATATCCTGTACAACAACTGAAGGACTTTTTTCAGTAACGTTTCAAGGAGAACAACGACACAGACCTAGAACAGTACACAAGTGCATTAGAATGACTCTAGCTTAGAAAACTAAATATTCTGACGAATGCTTGCATATATTTATATGTGTCTTCCATTACGCTTGCATGCACAGTGCAGATGCTGTAGGTACACATTTAACTGCACTGTACTGTTTAGAGACTATTGCACATGCTTTTTTGCACCAACTTTGAGTGCCTTAAGTTGACTTAAGGTATAATCTCTGCTTTTGCAATGTAGTGCTTTGTTTCATTTTTGACCATAATGACTCACAAAGACTGCGTAGCAATATGTTCAAGCACTAACATGCACATTTCACACACAAATTGTGAGGAATTTCTTTGTCTTCCCTTCTTTAACTGTATCTTTCCGTCACTTTGTCTTTTAATTTGAAGGATCTACTGAGAAATGTCACAGAAAACAATAAAGGAATAGAGTGTAACCTGTGCGGGTCTTTTTACTTACAGCAACACAGATTTGAGATTATTTGTTAGAATCAGTTACAGTTATTCTTGAATAGTTAATATATTCGATAAAAAAGAGATGATGCATACCTCAAGCATGCTTTATAGGACTACTAGGAGTTTTCAATGCTGAGAGCCCCAAATATGATGACTTTTTTTAAACAGGGGTCAGCAATCTCAGTCCTGGAGGGCCTGTGTACCTGCAGAGTTTAGCTCCAACTTGCCTGAACACACCTGCCTTGAAGTTTAGAGTATAACAGGCTGCATTCCTGTCCAATTTTTTATGACCTTCACTTGCTAACTTCACCTCTGTCTCATTCCCTCAGGTGTACGTCATTGATTTAAATGGAATGTTCTAATCCCTTGATACTTTGGAAACTACACAGTTTTGATATTACAATTGCATTGCATTCTGGGAAATATAGGAACTGGAGTGGACAAATGAAGCCGATTCCCTTCATCTGTTAAAATGGAGGGGAAATTATTAAGATAAAAATGCAAAAAAAGAAAAGTTGGCATTTTTAAAAGTGAAGTGGAACGCAGCCTTTGTAAGACCTTGATTATCTTGTTCTGGTGTGTTGGATTATAGTTGGAGCTAAACTCTGCAGGACACTACACCTCCAGGAACTACACTGGAAAACCCAACCGTCAACTTTATCGAATGAAATGAGTGTAGTTAACTCAACTGAAAGTTAATTCTACTCATTTAAAAAGAGTTTTGAACTCAGTGTTGAAGGTAATGAGTTAATTAAACACCTCATTACTTCAACTAAAATGGAGTAAGTTCACAGTTCTCATATAAATTAGTTTGAGTTGCCTTAACCTATTGAATTTTACAGTACTCAGTTCTGTTCATTTATTGGGTTTTACTGTGTTAAAAGTGCTTCGTTTACTCAAATGGATTAAGTTCACAGTACTCATTAGGATTAGTTTTTGAACTCAAATGGTTTGTTGCATTCGGTTTTCTCAAATGGTTTGAGTTATCTTATCTTATTGGGTTTTACAGTGTACTTAAAAAAATCTGAAGTTTCATTAATAAAATTCTTGTACTGAGAACCTCCATGTCTTTGTACTGAAGTCAAAACTAATTGATAAAATGTTTACTTTCTCAATGTTTGAATATAAAATTTGAATTGAATGTTTTCCCAATAAATGTAATATTGTACAGCAGTATTCATTTTAAAATCGCTCCTAAAGGTAAAAATCATCTGTGAAATCCAATTCTTTAATTAAATTCTGAATGGTTAAAATTCTTGTTAATTACTAGCAACAAAAAAGTTTAACTGTGTTAAAGAAAACATACAATTTTATCTCTTTTTTACTGTTTTACATTTTGCAACAAACTGAAATTTTACAGAATGAAAATACAGATTAGCAGTGAACCATGAAAAGTGGATAGACTAAATAGAAAGTGTGAAGCATGTTTGTGATCATTTATTTGTAATCTGTGCATGATATATAAAATAATTTGCTTTTGATCTAAATTAATAATTAAAAGGATGACTTGCACAAAAAAAGTATTACAATAGTTAAAGGCCTATTAAAGGGATAGTTCACCAAACTGAAAATTATGTCATTATTTACTAACTCTTAACTTGCTCCAAACCTGTTTGACTTTCTTTTGTTCAACACACAAAAAAGGATATTTTAAACAAAGCTCGAGACCTGTAACCATTTACTTCTGCTTTGCTCTTCCTATGGAAGTCAATAGTTACAGGTTTTCAGGTTTCTTCAAAATATCTTCACATAGTGTTCATCAGAATAAAGAAACAGAAAGGTTTGGAACCACTTGAGGATGTAAGTACATTTTTAATCAAGCTGTCCTTTAATTGTTAAAGTTAATCTCTAAATGAAAATTAAGCCATATTTCTTTACCCTCAAGATATGTGTACAGTACACGCCTTCACAATTGGTGTTATATTAAATAATATCCTGGCTCATCATCCCAACTTTTGAATGACAGTGAATGATCCCAATGATTTTGAAACTCTAATAAGCACAAGAAACCATCCTAAAAGTAATCCACATGACTGAAAGTGGGTTAATGATGCATTCTTAAGCAAAAAAATACATATAAACTTTCTAAACTGCCATAGTGGGGAGGAAGACCATGAACAAAATTTCTATTCTGTTTTGTCCAAGAAGAAAGTCATTAACATCAAGGATGACTTGAGTGTGATTACATATGATGGCGTTCATGTTTAGCTGAAATATTCCTTTAAATTCATGCCTGTAAACGACATCAATAATGTAGATAACATTATAATCAAACGGATGGCTTAACTTGTGTGAAACGAAACGTACTTGAATTATTATTTATTTGCTTCAGTAACCCAGTCCAAAATCAACCTTGTAATACTTTTTTGAAGTGAACTATAAAAAAGTATGAGGCATATTTAAAGGGTGTGGCGATTTTTTTTAAACAAAGTTGCCCAACAAAGAAGCCCGGGTTATTTTTCTAATTGCTATCTTGTTGATTTCATAAATAACTCGTACACAAGTTTCAGCTGGTCGTAATGGGTCGTCATGTTTTTTCCCAATGACAAGGCATGATGTAGCCTAAGTGGGCGTGCAGCCTCCCCTTACTTAATCTCTGTCTTCCTGAAGGGATCATTACTGAGGGTCTTGTGTCTATAGCGCATCAACAGCATCCTTGAGCAAAGAAAGATAAGGTAAGAACCGCATCGGTCTAATTAGCGTTTCTCTGTAGCGTTTATTAACATCTATCACAAAGACGCCACCAAAACTGGTGCATGTAGCGATCAAACCAACCTAATAAATGGCTTTGCTATCTTGACTTATGTTCCTAACGCCTAAAATTGTAGTTGTATTGAAACCATACACGTTATTTGTTTACATGAAGGCGGAAAGACATGTTGAAATCAGTCTCGAGGGTTTTAACTACTTCTAGGCTACTGCTGAAGCACGAGATTAATTTTTGCTAAAGAATGTCCAAAGGTTTCAGAAGAATCACAAGTTCAGTCTTGTTTAAAAAAAGATGCACAGACCCTTGAAGGGAAGTTCTTCGCGCATCAGTCTAGTCATTAAATCATTCTGCCTGTAGTTAAGGTGGGGTTTGTTCATATTGTGCGTTAACTTCAGTGTAGATATTGGTAGCCTACTTTGTGTAGAAATGTATTTTGTTAAAATACAGATTTGTTTGTTTGCTTATGGCATGACCACACCCATATTTGCTACAAAACTAAGGCAACCCGGACCCTGGCAGGAATACAGTGTTCCTCTTTTAAACCGGTTGCACATGCATCTAAGTTGCTGGAAGTCCTGTAACCACAAATCTCATAATCTTTCAGTACATTTTGCAGTACTGACGTAATCAATACTGTTATTGTGTATTGCTTAACGCTTGTCTTTTGGCTTCAGGTTTTGCTGTGCACCGTGATCAGGATGTTGTGCTACACCGCCTTTGCCACTCTCTTTTTATTTGGTAAATTTCAATAAAGTAAACTTTAATTTGAGTGTCTGTTTTGTACCAGTATTCTTAAATGGCTTGCACCTTAAATCTAAGGTTTTTTTTTTTTTTAAATAGGTGTTGTTTCTGCCCAGACATCCCTTAGGATTACATCCTGCTTGACTAAAGACCAAAACCTGCAAATGTCCTGCACCTTCACTCCAGCTACAGACCCCAAGCTCTCAAAAACATGCTACTACATGACCGACAATAAATTGATTGGCAGTACCAATGCCAGCAGCACACCAGACAGCATGTACAGAAACCGTGCCAATGTCACCATTACTGATAACAAGTGTGACCTGTATTTGAAGGGTTTACCAGATAGCAAACCTGCAAACTACACTTGCTTCATCAGACAGACTGCCACACCGGTGTCAGTCATACAAATTGTGGACAAGAGTAAGAGGAAACTTCACTTTTTGTGTAGTAGTAACTTCCATAAATGCTAAACCTAATCAGTAATTGCTTTGAACTGACAAGCAAGTCCTTCCTTTGCATGGAAATTTAGGTGACTGGCAGATGGTGATCAGGCTGATATTAATCTTCTTTTTTACTTCCTCCCAGGTAAGCTTCAGGCCTGTTCAGCGTGGAGTGTTTTGCAGCACAGTGGAGTAGCGCTCCTGTTAGCCTTCCTCACTGTCCCACTGTTGTCAGAGCTTCTGTGAGCATGAATTGGATATCCTGAAATAACTCTCCCATAAAGCCAACTTATCAATTCTCTATCTTGCAGAAGTTTCATAATTCTGAAATCAGGGTCTTCAGACTGCTTTTAATTTCAGTATGTGTACACTGGTTCTGGTTGTGCTGATGTCAGACACTGTTATATCATGCATGTCTCTTAACATGTGCTGTTGTAAATGTAAACCAAATGCTTGGCATTGTTTTAATTATATTATTCTGAAATAAAATTTTGTTGTACTCCAATTGGTGTGATGAAATGTCAAGTCATAAACATGCCCTTATAAACCATTTCCAACAGTGATGCTGTTGTGTATGGCGCCCTCTAGCGCTAACAATTAAACCCGAAAGGTTGCGGCACATGCGCAGGAAGGTCTGTGCCCCTTGAACGTTTGCTGCAAAAGATAAACGGGTAACTCGTATTTAGATCTTAACCACCAGGTTGTTGTTCTTATTTGGTAGGCACGACACTGTAATTGCTGTTATATATGCGTTTTGGCTCAACTTTTCTACTAGTTGTTTGAATTTCTCTTTGTTTACTTGGCGTTAGCTTGCATGCTAAATGCGGCTTTGTGTTGGTGGTTTCGCTAAGTTTATCGTAACTAATTCTAGTGCTGCTGATATAGTTAACCTTGCATATCTGTGCAAAAAGTGGCATCTCGTCAACTTGTATATTACGAGTTAGGAATGTGCGCTTTTTATAGCGTTGTATGAGGTTTCTCAACGCATTGGTAGTATGGTAGGACTTTTAACGCAGCGGCGTAAAAATCCTGTGCTAACGCCACACCTGCTTTGAGCTGTTGAATATTTTTAAGATGTGGAGTCGAGTGCGTTGGTACAAATATTAAACGTCGTCCTATTTTTATTTATCTTTTTTCAGTGGATATTTACGTTTGAGGACATCAAAGCTAAACCCCAGAACAATATTTGCTCACAAATATGACGTAAGTCTCTAAATATCAAACTTGTGTCATAGTTTATTGCTTTAACACCCCTATGTCTACATTGTATAAACTAGTACATTTAATTAAACGATAATACTATATTTTATAAACTTCTTTCTTTTTAAAAAGAAAACGGAAGGGTTCTGATCCTGAAGATTCTCCCATACTACAAGACGGTGAGAGGAACTTTATTCTTCTCATTTAGTTTGTTTTGTTTAGGAAGATTAATCAACATGTTTGGCTAGGGGTCAGTCTTTAGTTTCGGTTTAACTGTGACCGATTGCAGTCTGTGTAGCACCATCTAGTGCTAAACCGAGTGTATGTAAACACAGGAACCAAATGGATTTTGACTGCCTGTCAAAAGTAAATTTTCGTTTATTTCATTGCCAGCTTATTTAGAATAGATTTGTCTAAGTTCATCAAATAGAAACAAGTAAATTCTGGCAATAATTGGTGAAATTAATGAAAGTTATGTCGTGTTCCAGATAGATTTAGTTAAGTATTGAATCAGTTAAATTCTAAATCAGTGTTCACAAACTCAGATGACACACAACTGCTTGTTCTCTACGTAACTTGCAGTTTATCCAGTAGTAGATTCTTGTGAAGGAACCAACTTGTAACACATTAAAATAAGATGTGAGCTCATAAATTAATGTTTTTTTTGCAATGTACATAATTATGTAATTTACTGACGGAAAATCCCATTTTTTTCTAAATTTAGAAGTAAAAAGATACAAGTCATCAAATTAAAATCGACTGTGCATTCTGTAAAGTTTGTTTATTGGTTCATTTCATTAGGCCTCAAATACTGTTACTGTAAACTTTATTGTGCCCTTTTGGGGTGATTTGTTCTGCAGCATGCTAGATTTACAACACATATATCATACCACACACTTAAGACAAACATTAAACAGCATTAATACTACTACAATAAACAGCAACTACTACTTCCCATTAAAATTCAGCAAATCGATCGCACAAGGAACAAATGAAAATTTTAATCTGTTGGTCCTTGCCAAAGGGGCCCAGTACCGAGATCCTGAGGGGAGTATTTGAAATGAATCAAAAAGAGGATGGGATATATCAGATGTAATCTGATGGGCTTTCTTTCACACCTGGCTTTCATACAAATAGGATAACCCTGGTACTTTTACCCCTAATACTTTGATGCAGGGATTTAAAACCTTAAACAGCGAGTTCTTCTGTTTTACTTTTAAAGAAGCAAACCAACAAATCAATATTAAATGGATTCTATATAGGCCTTATAAAATGCCACCATCAGAGTCCTCTCAATATTAAACTTAGCTAATTTCTGCAGACAATAAAGTCTTTGTTGGCCTGTCCTACATAGTCTTTCCGTGTTTTCATTAAAATTTAATTCATTATCAATAATAGTACCTAAGTGCTTATAACTTTACACTAATTCAATTTAGTGGTTCTCAACCATAGTACCTTAAACTACGTCCTGTTTCCACCGCAGGTCTCTTTCGTTTTCTCTGTGTTTAGACATAGACCAGCCTCTCGACACAAATAAATGTAGATCTGCAAACTGAAAACTCACTCTGAGTTTCTTAACGATATCTCTTAAGTAGGGTTGATACCATTATACCATTAATTCACATTACGATAATATACCAGCTGAAGTATCGTAATACCAAGTAGTATTGCAGTACTGTAATTCATAACTCAAATCTATGAAATAAATAAAATGGTCAGAAATACTATATTTTATGTTATATTATGCTTACTTGAATTAATAATACACTTATTATTGAAAACATTATTTGCACATCACTTCACCTAAAATGCATTGTTCTTTTTGTTTATTTTGTAGATAACTGACCAACAAAAAATGCATTAAAATAAAGATACAAATTATACCAAACGAAATTTGTTACAAAAAGATCAAATTAGGCTTTATGAAGTGGACAAATTGTTTCCTGTTGCTCTTTTGGGTTTTTCATCTATTTTCTTTTTCTTCAGTCTTATCAGCTAAGAATCCAAAGTAATTCAAAATTTCTCTTTGTGAGTCGTTCTTTTTAAGAGATTGTTGCGGTTGTTGTAGCTACTAAATCAAATTGACTGGAACAGAACTGATTCAGATGTGCATTCGAACTGAAGCATCAAGAAAACATGCAATAGGCTACCATAAGAGGCATGAATTCTACACAATTTTGCAACCTTAAATTGCTCCAAAGCTATTCCTGAACCATTTATTTCTACTAAAAAGCATCTGAAACCTTCGAAGGGAGCAGGATCAACTCCTCAGACAGAGGATGAGAGCTACAGCTGCTAATGTTCTGGCCAATTCGTAAAAGCTGCCTACTATACAGGGATTCAATACTCAGCTGTGATTCACCAATCAACTTGCTAGACCACCTAACAACCTGGCTCAGTCTATTCCTGTTTTTGAGAGAAAGACATCCAAACCATGCCACCAGAGCGAAGGATAGAATACACTCAATAAAAGCACGATAGAAAAGAGTAAGCATATTTGGGCCAATGTAAAAACGTGATAGTTTCATGAGACAATATAGGCGCTGATATCCCTTCTTGCACACAGCATCACAGTTTGCCTCAAAGTTTAGAGATCGGTACCCAAATATTTGTAGTTCTCCACCCATTCTACTTTTTGACCCATAATATTAGTCACCTCTACTGCTGTATGATTGCTTCTAAAATCAATAATCATGTCCTTAGTTTTTGTTGCATTAAGTTTTAGATTAGACTCACACCACTGAACAAAATGATCTACTATGGGACCATGACTATTTTCATCTCCTTGTAGGAGGCTTGCAATCACAGTGTCATCTGCATATTTTAAAATGAAATGATTTTAAATTGTGCTCTGACACATGTTTGTGTACAGAATAAATAATAGTGGGGATAACACACACCCCTGAGGCGACCCGGTAAAGGAGCACAGGCTTTCAGACAGGGAACTGTTTATTCGCACTCTTTGTGTTCTATTGGTTAAAAAGTCTAAAATCCAGCCAACAAGATTGTTGCTTAGTTGAAAATTATCTAAAAGTCTCTGGATTAAATGAATAAATCTATAAATAAGAGCCGAGCATGAGCCCCCCTTACCCTCAAGATACTACCATAACACCGGTACACCGTGCAACCCTACTCCTAAGTACATCCACACAGTGAAATGCAGCTGTCCAAGTACTGAGCCTTGGTCCAGACCACATTGAACTTGTGAATAATATGATGCCTCTTCATTTTCTGGTATGATTTGAAGCATGCCAAAGCAAAATTTATTCCAACTTAACAGTGGGCCATGACCATGAAATCTTTGTCAGTTTTTTTTTTTTTTTTTATCCATTGCATTATTGAGTGCCCAAAACTCTGTTGCCAGTTTGTTTATCTTTGGAATTGATTCTTTTAAAACGATATAATCTACCCAGACCTTATTATGTGGTCTTGTTGGGGCTTTGTGAATTGTTTTTTGCCTCACTGGACATAAGGTTTTAGATCATCTATGTGTGTAGACTTGCATATCTGCAAGCAAATTAAACATGATCTCTCCAGCAAGACTTAAAACCACAATCAGTGGTCAGTTGAACTATCACTAATCTGATACCCGACCTCTCAACTGCAAAAAAATCCCTTATACTAATTAAAAGTTTCTAAGGAGTTGTTGTTACTTTACAGTAACTTCCAGGTATTGCTTTATCAGGTGTTGCTGACACAACAGATGATTCACTGGCGGTCACAGCCATCCAGTCAGCAGCTGCATTTTCAACAGACCAGCAAATTAAGTATCATCTTCTAAAAGCGGAAGCAACAGGGGGACAGGTAAATGGCATATTCACGCACAGTAAACGTTGATAATATGACGTTGAAGATATGACGATTAAATCTCTGACCCCAATGGTTCAGGTTACCTATCGCGTCATCCACTTGGCTGACGGGCAGGTCGAAGGCCATGCAGACGGAGCCGCAGCAGTCAGTGTGGTGACTGGATTTCCCACAGCAACCCAGGCAGCAACACCACCTGTATGTAATATATCTGGTCTTTTCTGCCTATAGAAAGACAGAAATAAATGGTGGTTTTAGTAGGTGAATGTGTGCCTGTGTTTATAGGCTGTAATGTCGGAGAGTGTGGAGGGAGAAACATCTGAAACTCAGTACTACTATCCTGCCACCCTCTCTGACACAACTGCTGGTGCCATGGTAACCGGTCTCCAGACAGCTGATTCGGTACTATCTCAGCCTACTTCTGCAGGTAAAATCCATTAGTGATGGGGAAGAAATGTAACCAATTGCTTTGCACACTTTGAAACAGTGAATCATTTTGCAAAACAGTACAAGCTAGGGACAACAAAAACATACACAAAACACGTTTAAGTTGATCTTTCTGAACATAATGCAAATTTTAAATTGAAAGAAAAAGCTATAAATGCACTTAGCTTATCATCTTATAACATTAAATATTAAGTGTCTGCATGACGTTTTCTTTTATACATTTTCAAGTATTATAACTGTCCAGCAAGAGACTATTATTAACTAATTTAGCAAATTTCTCATTAAACGTCTACAAACTTGTGAAACTCATCTGAGATCAGGTAAAAACTATGAAACCTCTTCAACGATTTGTCACTGGGGGCAATCTGAATGAAGAATTTATTGGTGTTACACAGCACGCCTTCAAGTGGAGAACCGTTTAATTTTCAAAACGTTTTAAAACTGTTGTGATGTAACGAATTTGAAATCAACTTGACAATTCGATACACACTCCAAACCACTGATTTGAAGCAAAAGTTTTGTAAAAAAAAAAAAAAAGTTTCATAGCTTAATAAAGCAGTGATTCAAAAGCTGCCATCATTCCAACTTTAAAACAACAACTCATTTGACACAGTTGTTCAAGTATGGGGATTTGCAAGGTTTTTGAGTCTGTGTCTTTTGTTATATTTAAAAAGAATACACAGAGAATTCTCAAATAACTCAATACTTTTAAAGGGTCATGAAACCTCCCCCTTTCTGTTCAAGTCTACCTCAGAGTTAAAAAAAAAAAATTGCTACAAGATGGGCGTGGAGCGCTGTGAGCTGAAGGGAGAAGTGGGCATGGCTGGCAGTGCAGGGGAAAATGAGGGAGGCGATTAACTGATTGGTTCATAAAATCAGGCAAAAAAAATTTATCTGACACAAACTGTGAGGAAGACGCATGATTTTATAAATTACAGAAGTTAAGATGCAAAGAAATAAACAGTAATTTATTGCCCTGTTACATATACAATAGGCTATTCATAATTTCATATAATATATATGCATAACAACAATTTGTTTTATAATTATGAACATAATCATGTTTATATAAACAGTATAAATGAGGAGGACTTCTCCCCTCCTCAATCCCCGGGACTGAATGCAGACACAGTGGATAGCAGCGCTGCAGGTCTCCCTATTTTAACCATTAGCCCTGCTGTTAATATGGAAAATTTTACGTATGTGCCAACACAGCGGCACGGAAAGGTGATTTATCTGAATGGTAAGGAAATCAACTGGTAAAACACGAAGTCTGCCATTCTCCAATACTTGTACAGCTCAGCAAAAATGATTCCTAAACACAAACAGCTTTGCTGACTGCATTACGGGAAAAGCAGCTTGGCAGGTCTGTCATTGGAAACATGTGCTCTCATGGATAACTTAGAAGCAGGGTCTTCTCATAGCATAAGAAAACTCAGTCTATGAATGATAATGAGAAACTGATGCGTCATCGCTCCTAGCAGTTGAGCACTACGTCACCAATTTTGATCCCGCCCCAATAAGGATTTTAAACCCGGAAAATAAAATTAGCTGACGAAAGCTTAAAGTTATCCAGTTTTCTCCACAAATAAAGCTAACATGAGCTAACTTTATCTTAATTGATGCTGAACATACAAATCTGTTAAAATCTATAAAATGTACCCAAGGGTTTTTTGAACCTTTAAAATGCTACAAAATATTTACTGTTCAAATTTACATGCTGTTCTTTAGAATGTTCTGTTCATCAAAGAATCTTGAAAAAATATGTCCTCATAAATATTAATTACACACATTTTCAACATTATTAATATGATTAATATAATTGTTTCTTGAGCACCTTATCAGTTGCTTTAATAATCATGTTGCACTGAAGACAAAAGTAGCCAGTGGTTAGTCAGTGGCTGATGACTTTTTATCAAAGTTTCATGGAAAAAAGTCATTAGAATATATATATATATATATATATATATATATATATATATATATATATATATATATATATATATATATATATATATATATATATAGGCCATGGTGCTCCACCGGAAAAAGGTGGTTTGCCATCTCCAGGTCGGAGGAAAGTACTTACCTCAGGTGGAGGAGTTCAAGTATCTCAGGGTTTTGTTCACGAGTGAGGGAAGGATGGAACGTGAGATTGACAGGTGGATTGGTACAGCGGCAGCAGTAATGCGGTCGATGTACCGGTCCGTTGTGGTAAAGAAGGAGCTGAGCTGAAAGGCAAAGCTTTCGATTTACCAGTCAATCTACGGTCCTACTCTTACCTATGGTCATGAGCTTTGGGTCATGACCAAAAGGACAAGATCTCGGATACAAGGTGGCTCGGGCATCTTGGTGGTTTCGGATGCCTCCTGGACGCCTACCTAGGGAGGTTTTCCAGGCATGTCCCACCAGAAGGAGGCCTCAGGGAAGACCCAGGACATGTTGGAGGGACTATGTCTCTCGGCTGGCTTGGGAATGCCTCAGGATCCCCCTGGAGGAGCTGGAGGAAGTGTCTGAGGAGAGGGAAGTCTGGGGTTCTCTCCTAAGACTGCTGCCCCCGCAACCCGGCCCCGAAAAAGCGGCAGAAAATGAATGAAATGATGAATGAATGAATGATGTACATAACAGGGAAATGCAAGAAAACATAAAAGTGGTTATAATCCACTATTAGTCTGTCTAATATGTCACTATATAAGCTAATAGTTGAAAAAGATCCAGTTTCAGTTAACTATGTACATTTATGCAGATACAGCATATAGACTCAGTTGCCTTTCATCTTTTTTTCTCACAGGTCAGCTCTATGTAATGATGTCACCACAGGATGTTCTAGCCACAACGCAGCCGAGGTTGTCATCTCACATCACATAAAAAAACACATTTTTAATGGCCGTAATCTTTTTGTTCTCAACCGATCCTATATCCTTTACAGTAAATCAGGATCCCAGCGTGTTTCCAGGGATGACAAGCGGCGGGCTCAACACAATGAAGGTTGTTTCACTGGAAATCAGCAGCTCATTATTCATTCCCTGCTGATTTATTTCCTATTAAACTGAAAGCCATTCATTGTTTGTTGTTGTTTTTTGTTTTTTTCATCCAGTGGAACGCAGACGGAGGGACAAGATCAACCAATGGATTGTTCAGCTTTCCAAAACCATCCCAGACTGCACTTTTGACGCAAAGAGTAATCAAGTAAGTTTAGTTAGCAGATAGACTAGCAGCATACAGTTTAAATGTTTTATTCAAATGTGTTTTACATTCTTCAGTTATCAATTATGCATCCTCCATACAGTAACTTTATACAGTAAAAAAAAACACAATAGCCCCTTTCACACAGTGATGCTCATAAATATCTGGAAAATTTCCGGAATGACTTCCGGAATACCAGTAAATTAAAAAAGCGCTGTTCACACAGGTGAGGATGTTCTGGATTTTTTCCAGAAAAGACCATTCACACATCCATTTTAAATACCAGTACAGTCTGACATCATTAACCAGAAATAACCTTTAGTCATCTGCGCTTGTGTTTGTAAACATAGGAGTCGGCCTTTTCTTGATGGTTTCACTTTAATTTAAAGCTTTAGCATTCATGCTGCTGCTTTGTGAGACATCCAAAGGCAGAAGCGTGAACCGCAGCTAAATATTTACACAATTGACTACATTACAAATTCTGTGGATGGATAAGTATTGTGAACAACTTATATGAAAACATACGGAGGAACACTTTGACATGTTGAGATGTACATAATGTGTGTGAGCTGGCGCTAACCGGCTCCTTTATGTGCACATGCAACTGAAGCAGAGCTTGAAGGTAAACAAACAGCGGTTTATCGTAAGCATTTTATCAATATTTTTTACACAGTTGGCATTAAGAAGGAACATAGAAACGTTATCTGACCGACATCTAACTGCTAAATGTGTCTGGAAAAATATTCAAAGGCTTTTTTTTTTATAAACAGCGCGGATGTGAATGCGTCTGAGTGTTCTGATTGGCTAAATTAGATGTCTCACGTCAGCGTGTTCTAGACCAGTGGTTCTCAAACTTTTAAGCCAGCGACCCCCAATGTAAGATCGTCAAGAACTCGCGACCCCCCACTACCAAAACATATCCAAACAATAAAAATAACTTATTTTAAGTTTTATAAAGAGATTTATTGCGTTTGAAATCAACACTAATCAAAACTAACAAGCAAAAAAACATATATATGCATGCGTGAGGAAAATATGTCTCAATAAAATCCCGTTATCACAAGAAAACACATTTTTATAGCATAATTGAGTGACCAAAAGATATCACGGACGAATCGCTCACCGGCCCTGCACGCACTGCTTGACATGAATTTATTAAGTAATCTGTTAACAATACGATAACTGTACTGTGTTCTCACAGATGGTGTCTGATATTGCACAGATGCTTTTGACATATACCTTATTATTTGTATACATCATTTTAATAGCAATACTGGTCTTTTCATGAGCTGCAATATTAGTTTAATCTTGGTCAGTGCAAGCCCTTTTGCGATGGTGTATGTGGTGTTAAATTTTACATATAGCTGCCACTTGCATGACTGACAGCGTCTGGCCATTAAATAAAGGATTAAACAGAACCTCTCGTGCTTAAAATGTGTAGATGTGGCAAACTGTTACCTGAAAGTTCCGTCCCACAGACTTTACAGGAACGCTTTAGTTATTTTCATAGCAGACTTAAAGCCACTGGAAGTCTTTTATCCACTCTTGGAAAAGTGTAGATGGTGGATTACCATTCACCATGTGATCAGTAATCAGATGTGCCATTATTTGTAGCTTTAGCTGGTTTCTAAAACTAAATCTGTCAGTGTTGTTCATTTTCTCATCTTCAGTGCGTTACATTTTCGCGGTTGTATCTCCTGTCATCTGAAGGCAGAAGGCATTGACAGAATGATTCAGTCTAGTGCAGTGGGCCAATAAGAAGAGCGCGCAGGCGGGACAAGCGTTGCCGGCTTTGTTTACTGCGGCAAGTTGACATGACAGTTTTAAACTGTTCCTGAGTGCTGCGCTTCAAGTGCAAAGACGCATTCTGCCTGAATGTGTCCTAAATACTTTATGAATTCATCAGTGATATCTTTAAAAAATCTGAAAATATTAGCTTTCACTTGTAATACTGAAAAATATTTATTATAATCACTGAAAATTACACAATTTTTAAATCACTCTCGCGACCCCTTGAAATTATTCTGCGACCCCCAGTTTGAGAAACACTGTTCTAGACATGAACGCGCTCTTTCTGGCAATCGGGAAAATTGGCGGTAATATTCTAGAAATGTCTGTATGTGTGAAAGGGGCTAATGACATGCATATAATTTAAATATATAATATATTTGACTTTTCCATGTCATAGCTTTTCTGCCTTTTTGGATACTGAAACGTTTCTGCTCTTTCCTGTAGAGTAAAAGTGGGATCTTGTCAAAGGCATGTGACTATATCCAGGAGCTGCGTCAGAGCAATGCACGACTGGAGGATGAACTTAATACTGCCGATAGACTAAGGATGGACAATCAGCTTCTTAGAAAAGAGGTACTTCACTTTGCACTACATAAGCTTCACACTACAAACTAAAATGTAATGTAAACATTTTAGTTAAAATATTTGAAAAAAAAAGTATGTTGCAATTTTAGTTTTTGTTAATGGATATATTTATTGAAGATAAATATATTTTTTCAGATTGATTTGGATGATATTGTAGTGAATTGCATATGCATGAAATGGCTCAGTGGTTAGCACTGTTGCCTCACAGCAAGAAGGTCGCTGGTTTGAGTCCCAGCTTGGCAAGTTGGCGTTTCTGTGTGGACTTGGCATGTACTCCCTGTGTTCGCGTGGGTTTCCTCTAAGTGCTCTAGTTTCCCCCACAGTCCAAAGACATGTGCTATAGGTAGGGATGTAACGATTCATCGTAAGCGGCTTCAAAATCGATTTAAATATGTGACAAGTCAAATCAGTAGAAATGTTGAAAGAATCGCAATACATTTTTTGAACAGTGGGGGCACTGTGTTCACAGGTGCAAACTCTTTTTACCTGCACATCAGCGGTGAGCAAGAGGTGGGGCGGCAGAGTAAAATTACAGTAGTGAAGTGCGCCAGACAAAACACAAACTGTGTGCAAATACTGCAAAAAGACGTTTACTTAGACTAACAGAACAATGAATATGATGCACATAAACTGTCAGCACAGTGAAAAACTACTGTCACAGACGTCTATATATTAAAAAAAACTAGTAATAAGCCAAACCATGCGGACTGGATGATTTGCAGCTCCGTTTGCTCTGATGCACAGTGTGATCTCTGTAGCACTCGTCATTGTTTTCACAGCGAAAGTGTGAAGATGTGTTTCAGAAATCTGTTCTGTTACAGAAGCAGGTATTAGATTATTTTTACCTTCTCCTTTTCAAATTAGTTTATGCATAGTTTAACAATTTGCTTATTATTATTATTATTGAATATTTAAAAATGTTCAAGATTATCTCTTAAGTGTATCACACTGATACGTATACTAAATATTTATACAAGTAATATTAATTATTCACCTTCATATTCATGTTCAACTCCTGTCTCTATCCTTCTATATAATTAGTCATTTTATAATCAGATTTTTTATGCCAGTGGCCAGTCCCCTGGAGCAGAGGGCCTACTGACCACCTCTGTACACACTGTTTTCTGGTTTAGGAAAGGCTTACCTCTTCACACCAGCCATCTCATTGCTTATACCAGAAACAGTGCTGATATTTCTGTTTAAAAATGTAAAATCCCAGCACAGACACAGTTTTAGTTTGTTTATATTAATGAGTCTTCTTTAGTTTGTATTATTCTTTTATTATTATTATTATTATTATTATTATTATTTGTTTTTAAAATAGCAATTTGTTATGGCAGAAAATATATTATATTTTGCAAAAATGTGCAGCATTGAAGAAAAAATGAAAGGGCCCTTCACCTTAAATTTGTTTCAAATAATTTTGTTAAAATCGTGACTAAATTGTGAATCGTGAGATTAGTATCGTGAGTCGGGTCAATCGTTACATCCCTAGTTATAGGTGAATTGGATGAACTAAATTATGTGAGTAATTAGTGGTTGCGAGAGTGTAGGGGTATATCCTAGTTCTGGGTTTCAGCTGGAAGGGCATCCACTTCGTAAAACATATGCTGGAATAGTTGGTGGTTCATTCCGCTGTGGCAACCCCTCATAAATAAAGAACTAAGCCGAAGGAAAATGAATGAATGTAATAAAATGAACAAATTACAAAATACAAAAGAAATAAACAGCACTTTATGGTTTTCCAAGCAGTCTCAAAGATGATTGAATTCATGTACAGAAAGTGAAAGATCAAATAAAAATAACACAGTAATGTTATAATTTCTTGTGCCTGAATGCTTTAAACTCTTACATGTTTTCCAATTTACACTATCCATCAAAGGGTCGATGATACAAAAATATATTGTGCATCTTTAGAGCTGATTTTGTGAAATATGAAAACAGAATTTGTACAAACTTGACTTGGCATTTCCTGTATGTTCATAAATGACATAAAATGACAAAAAATGTAGACATTGAGTTTAAAGTGTTTGTTTGCAAAAAAACAAAAAGTAATGTATTCACTACTGGTTCTGGTTTGCATTTTCATGATCATTTTTAAAAGCAAACCTAAAGGCACAGAATAGAAAATCACATGCGTGTATACATGTAATGCTGTTTTTATGCTGAGAATTTATGCTTGTGAAATGCGTCTATGAGCTCAAGTCAATGAGTCAATGTGTCAATACAGCTCCGGGAAATTCACCAATACACGCATAGACCTGCATAGCCTCATCATGACAGTGATAGAAAAACTAGGAATGCTTGACGATTCTCAACTTTTATGGTTGAGAAGTAGAGTGTGACAAGTTCGGTATGCAACTCCTCAGTTCACTCCTCTCAGTTGCTCACTGCTTTAGTGAATTTGCATCAGCCACATTCTGACATATTTCTTTTGTAATGCGTTTCTTAAATCTCCCAAATACAGAAGTTAACACTTATGATACTTGTGACTTTAAAGCAATATGGCTTGTATAAAGTGCTAGCCTATAAATGAATGAATGAATGAATGAATGAATGAATGAATATATGAAGTGACATGACTGGGCTGCTGAATTTAAGATTTCATGCATGCAAATATTATCACATCACCATTAACAGATAGTTTTTTTTACTAATGATTTGTCTTTTGTTCTGTTTATTTGGCTATTAAAGGGACAATTCAGGCAAAAATGGAAATTTATTAAACATTTATGCACACTTGAGTGGTTCTAAACTTTTATGGGTTTTTTTTTCTTTTATTGAAAGCAAAACAAGATGTACTTAAGAATGTTGGGGAAAAGGAGCCATTGACATCCATAATCTGAACCAAAAAATACTGCATGCAAGTCAATTAGTTTTTTTTTCCCTAACATTTTTCAGTATATATTCCTTTGTGTACAACAGAAGATGATGACAGAACTTTTATTTTGGGTAAATTTACTCTTTAGAGCATTGATGTCACCGTGAGAAAATGTTTACTCACTCAAAGTTTACTTCAACTTTTAAAAGTGTGGTATAGGCGTATTCTATGAGAATCTCTGACCACAAATTTAAGAGGTGATGTAAAATTTTAGTTACTTAAGTCCTTTTATAAGCAAGGTCTGACTCCTGTACTATGCTGATCTAGTGTAGTATAAAGAGACATTCGATATCGTGTATAACTAAGCAGTCAACACCAAATTTATTTAGTAGGTGATTATTCCTGTCACCATCCAGCATACATGAAATATTAAACATACAGTAGTAGCTTTTGCAAGCTTTTTTATTCCAATGCTCATTTATTTATTTATTGTTTGTCTGTATAAGCATGCATTTTAAGAGGCCGTTCACAGAAATTTCGGAAAAGATTTGGCAGAACAGCTTAGAGGATATGGATAAACAATCAATCAACACTAGATTATGCCTCATCCAGTTTAAGGTCCTACATGGACTACACTTCTCCAAAAAGAAATTACAAAGGATTTCCCCTGATATATCTCCTATTTGTGATTAAGTGTAAATCAGAAGAAGCCGATTTAGCTCATAGTTTTGCATTCTGGGATGAGGTTTTTAAAGTGCTTTCAGGTGTTCATGATCTACACATAGATCCCGACCCAGTGCTTATTATAATAAGACATTCTGATTATACAAATTCATTGAGCAATGCACAACAGAAATTCCCTACATATTGTTTGATAATAGATGCTATTATTATTGTATTGGAAAACTGTTAATCCTCCTATGGCTTGAAGAATTAATATCTCTGCACTTGTACTGAACCAGATATCTTTTAAAAGGCAACATTGGACAATTTCACAAGATTTGGGGCTCTTTCCTCTGTCACTTCAGGAATTATATTCCTCAAAGCAATGTATTGTAACTAAAGATTGTTTTGACTATCACTGTATTGTATACTTACAGGCTAGGGTTGGGTTTTTTTTTGTTACATGTAAGAAAATTAATCCTGGAATTTGTGATAAAGATAATAACTTTTGACAAAGAGACTCTTCACACAGAATGGGTTTTCCCTATCCAGTGCACTACTTTTCTATTGTTTTTCAATGTAAACGTGCTTGACAGATGTGTTTGACTGTTACACTTAAGTTTTTAGAAGCGTCGCACACATGATTTCACTTTTTTAGACTCTGTGTCAAGAACCTCAATTTTCACAAGCATAGCAGCTCATCACTGTCAGTTCCACAGCAGTGGACCAATCAGAAGAGCTCGGAGGCGGGGCAAGCATTGCAAGTTTTTGTTTACAGGCACTCAGTGGCTCTGTCCGGATACCCTTGTGCTTTATTCTGTGCTTTTTTCCATTCTGAACTGCTGACTTTTGCATTTTAAAAGCAAAGACATTTAGTCTGAATGCTCTACTAAGATTTTGATTGTTACCTTCACATCTTGCACATTAAACAGCATTCTTAAAATGTGGTTTTCATCTCATGAAACTTGCTTTTTTTTCTTATTCTGAAATTCTGCTACCTGCATTTAAATAAAAAAGAAGATAATAATAAACTAAAAACAATCCTTTAGGACCATTGTGTGTCATTAAGTGAACAAAAAACTATTTAATTTGCAATAAAATGCAATCCTCTTTAATTGCTTGTGTGTATTCACACACAGATGGAGGAGTGGAAATCGAAGAATCAGATGATCAGAAACCAGTTGAGACAGCATGGCATTGTGGCGGCATCAATGGACTCGCAGTGAAGCAATGCTGATCCACTGTATGATTCTCCAATGTGGCTTGTCTTTAGTTCTGTTTATACAGGTTTGAAATCACATTTACGAAGACTATTTTTAATGTGGACAATCACTGTTTTTTCCTCTTTCTCTCCCTCTTGTTTGACTTCACACACAGCCTTTGATTGTTTGTCAGGGTAATCTGGTATTTTAACTCGCACTGAATTTGCTTGTAATTGTCAGATCTGTATATTTTTAAGACTACTTTGCAAATGTTTGGGGTATATATTTTTTATTGTTATTGAAATGTTGATTTCAAAAAATGATATACTTTTGAATTTCTTAAGCAATGGCTTGACAATCAACTGGAACCAGAACACCAGTTTCAGTTCCTCTTAATAGTTAATATTAAAATTATCAAACCCATCGCAGTTCAAGAATTTAAACAATGTTTTACACAACATTGTTTGAACAAATCTTTGTTAAACCTTATATTATTCGTATTATTAAGAATATTTGGTTAAGCATTGTCAGTTTGTTGATTTATCGAACTCCGCTGCTTGGTGAACCAGTACAAGTGCACAGATTTGTGGAAATTGACATATTTTACTAAATACCAAAAATATGCAAATACAAATTATTAATAAAGCACCCTTTGTTGTGATTTTGTGTGTTTGTGTGTCTGTGGATAGGATTGTATGTTTAATGATAGTTTGTATGTTAAATAATAATGTTTTTGTAATGCAATTTATGCATTTTATATCACAATGCTTTGGAATTTTTTTCAATATAAAAATAATCAAGAAATATTCCTTATTTAAAATAAGGTGAAACAACATACTTTTTGTTTTATGTGCAATAACTTAAATTTGTAAAAACAAACAAGTTAACTTGATTCCTTAAATCGATCTTGTGGAACCCCTCATTTTTAAATAGAGGGCTGTGATATTGTGATATGAATTACAAAAAAGTAGAAAAACAACTGCATGTGTGAAAAAATAGACAAATGTTTTTCTCCAGTTTACTGACAGTAATTATTGGCCCTTTTTTGTTTAACACTTCTTGCAATCTTCTGTTGCCTAGATCAGGGGTGTCCAAACTCGGTCTTGGAGGACCAGTGTCCTGCAGAGTTTAGCTCCAACTTCCTTTAACACACCTGCCTGGAAGTTTATAGTACACCTAGAAAGAGTTTGATTAGCTGGTTCAGGTGTGTTGAATTGGGGTTGGAACTAAAATATGCAGCACACCGGCTCTCCAGCACCCAGTTTGGACATCTCTGGCCTAGATCATAAGTCTCAAACTGGATTCCTGGAGGGCCGCAGCTCTGCACAGTTTTGCTCCAACCTTAATCAAACACAGCTGATCCAAAGGTGTTCAAGACTACTATGGACTATTAAGCAGGTGTGATTTGGAGGTGGTTGGGGCTAAACTATACAGAGCTGTGGCCCTCCAGGAATTCAGCTTGAGACCACTGGCCTAAATAAACACCTGACTTGGAGTCTTTTCCTATAATACCAGCCTTATCTCACGAGGCAACGTAGCTATTTTACGTTTTGTCAGTTTAGTGGCTAATTCGTATGAGTTTAGTTTTACAACAGTCTGCGATTTTAAAAGAAAGCCGTGGCACCCAACCCCACTCCTAAACCCAACTATCATGAGAAAATCTAAATTGTGTGAAGGTTGGATTAAACCTGGAAAGAGATTCAGATCCTATCCTAATCATATTGATAACCTGAGCTGGGCTGGGCCTTACATTTGTGCTCATTGTCCTATTTTTGTTTTATTTCTATTTTTATTTTGGAGTATCGTGAAAGAAGATCTCAACACAGCACATTAGAGAAGGCACCTGATGGCCAGTACTAACATCATATTGTCACGGGCAAAACAGCTGGTACCATGTTAACCTTAACTCTACATTCTGAATCCAAGCCATCTCATAATATATCTGTAATGGAGGCCAGGTAGCAAAGGGCTGTGCAGGTGCTCTAGCAACAGACTCTAGTGGCCATGGTCTTTAGCCTCCTTGTTAGAGCAACCGACTCCCATACAAAGAATCGCTGGTTCGATCCCAGCTCAGCGCAGGTTGGGTGCAATAGAACTGGTGGGTTACATATGGGGGCTCGTCCGGGATGGGAGTGAGGTTTAAGGGCGTAAGTGTAACTGAGGCCAGCTAGCGAAGGGCAGTGCAGATAAACCTCACTCCTCTGAGCTCTAAAGATGCTATAGTGACAGACACTAGAGGCCATTGCTGGTTCAATTCCAGCTCAGCATGGGTTTGGTGCAGTAGGACTCGTGGGTCACATATCCACCCCTGCCAGAAATGCTACGCCACATTTACATAATATGGTTAGTCAGTTTTGTTTATGGGGAGGAGTGTGCTGCTAGTGGTGTCATGTTTGTTTGTTTTTCTCCCGAACAGCTAAAATAGTAGTAAAATGAGGGCAATCAAATAAAAAACAAACATCTTTTTGATTAAAATCTTATTTTCAGCAAAAACAAATTTCAGCCTCCACCAATCCAAACTTGTTGCTTCAACAAATTGTCATGTGTTTTGATTGTTTATTGGCTTTACCCCTGATATTAAATAATAAATATCCTTTATTTGTTTTGGCAAAACCAGTATGAATTATAATCTGTAATTAGTCTCTTTCATAACAGGTCTGTTCTTGTGTCTCTTATCTTGTGGGTTACTAACCAAATATGCACATATAGGCAATGTTTGGACTCCCAAGGTTCATTCTGAGAACGATTTCCAATTATTTGTCTAACCTTAAAATTGTGCTTGCTTTCCTAACGTCATGCAGTTTTAGCTTCTAACCAAGTTCTAAACAGTTTCAGATAAGTTTCTGCTTATCTTCACTCAGTTTTGTGCGAACCTAGCAAATAAACAACTGCAACACTGTTCTGCTAAAATAATATACATTCAGGTAACATACCGTGGAAAACCTTCTATCATTTCAGACTGGAAATGTTGACTTTGGTCTTTGTGTGCCTCTCTTTTTCACTCACAGGTAAGAGTCCATTTCTTCAGTGGTTGTTTTTCTATGTGCATCATTTTATTTCGGTCAGACAGTTTCCTCATTTTCTTTCATTTTTTTCTCTAGTAATTTGTGAAAAATATATTGTCTGTAGTACACTGTAAAAAAATTGCTGCCTTAAATTTTTGTTTAAACGGAATAATACTGACATAACCTCTTAAGGTCCTAGGTGTTTTTTTACATGCATTTTTTTTATTTCTCTTTGCTATGTGGGCTTATTAGAGTCAACCTAAGTATCATCTTTTAATACAATGTACTTTTAGAGAAAAAATTATGTACATATATGTGGACTTGTGGTCCGAATTTACATAAAACACTTTTTTCCTGAATTTTTAACATAGAATTATTTTTTTTTAACCTTGCTTTGACTATCAGAGATTTAAAACATTTTTTCCCATTTTGGACAGTTAAAAACAGTGTTTGGGACATTTCATATGCTGCAAAACAGTGCAGGATGACTGTGTCTGTAACAAAATATAAAACATTCAAAGTATTTTAAATGGCCACTTAAGAGCTAAAATGTGCTGGACACTCAAGCCCTAGGAGCTTAAGACATCAATGTAAAATTTGTGTAACTTAAAAACTTACATTAAAACCTGATTAACATTATTAAAAGGCTAAAGTAACATAAAAGCTTGTCAACTTTTTTTCCCCTTATTTTAACGGTTCTGTATTGTGTGCCGTATTGTTTTTTTTTTGTTTTTTTGGTATTTATAAATGGAACAGAAAGCATCTCTTTGCCCTTGTCATGATTTTGACTTAAAAAGTATTAAAATATTTAACTAACTGAAAAGAGTAAAAGGTTTTTGCATGGTTTCAGGACATTTATATTTACAACTATTCATGCAGTTGATTGATTTTTAAAAGTGGTTTTCAGAATCTGTATGTAATTAAGAATTTAATCTCTCTTTCTGTGTGCAGGCCTACATGCTTCCTTTTCAGTGACTGTTAATGGTCCCGTAGTGAAAGTGAAAGAAAATGAGGGTAATTTTAATAATTTTCCTGTAATTCTTTGTCTTTTCTGTATTGAATAGTAATTTTGTTTGTGTGGTGTTGTTAATATAAGAGTGTATTGAAGAGCACCTCTGTATTGATCCTCATTCAAGGCTTCGGTCATATGAAACACCATGCACATTTAACCAAGCGTTTTATTTATTTTATCTTTATCGTATCAGGAGTTGACTTGCAATGTTCCTACACCGCTGACTTTGGAGCGACACCCAGAGTAGAATGGAAGTTCAGAAATCTGAAGGGCTTTCAGTATTTCATCTACTTTAATAACAAGCCAACTGGTATAGTCTTCAAGTATATTGTTTTGTCCGTCCAGTTTCAGTCCTTAATTGTGTGTTGATGATTGTTTTCAAAATTGGAATTGAGAAGATGTTTCACTGTGTATTTTTTTTATGATCAGTTGAATATGAACAGCGCATCACTGCGTACTCTGGAGGACTGAGATTTAACAAAGTGACGCGAGCAGACACTGGAGATTATAACTGTGAGGTTTCTGGAAATGGTGGATATGGAGAGAATACCATCAAACTTGTAGTCTCTGGTAAATTTGAGTTGTGTGTATAAACAAAAACAATAGTCAGCATTTGAAGTGGATCAAAATCATCCATCACAATTCTTGTTTTAGGACAACTTTGATGAACTTCAAATGTTGACGGCTATATAAATACCAGTGTTTGGGAAGTTAAGTTATAAGTAGCATTAAGTTAAGTATAGTAGCATTTTAAAGTAGCTTGACAGTAGCTCAGCTTCTTATGATACAATGTAGCTTTTCCAGTAGCAACTTGTCCAGTAAGTAGTGGAATACCTTGACAACAGCTTTCATTTAGTGAACCTGCAACGGTCTGATGCAGCAGTGTCATCTATTACAGCCATCTATTAGTAAATCATACATGTCATAGTCTCAAGTTTATTTATTTATTACTGTTATTTTGTAAACAATCATATTCAATCCGTAAAGTATTCTAACAGTTGGCAGTTAACCTGAAGTACATTGCGCAAGGGCTTCACTAAGATTTATGGAGCCACGTCACTTTTAATCAAAGTTGTTTTGTTATTGCAGTGCTCCATTTATTGCAGTTATTGACAGATTGAAACTGTGTTTTAAACATCAAGTAATGTAGCGCTTATTCATTTTAATTGTCTTTGTGAAAAAGTAGCTTCAATGTAGCTAGTTTGAGAGTAACTTAGCTAGTTTTCCTGAGAAGCTTGTAGCTTATCAAGCAGCAGTTTCAGAGTAGCTTCCCCAACACTGATAAAGACTGTTACTGTGTGATAAATTTCAGTCATATATAAGTCATTAGAAAGCACAAGCCTACCTAATAGCAAAACTGTGTCTTGTTCAATTTGTCTATATTTTTTGGTGGAGGGGTGCAAAGATATAGCTTTGAAATATTGTAACACAAATCATGCTCGTCATTACAACCCTCCATTCCGTTCACTTCAGTTCCTCCTTCCAAGCCTGTATCCAGCATTCCTTCATCAGTCACAACAGGCAGTAACGTCCGCCTGACTTGCTTTGACCCAGTTGGCTCTCCTCCATCCACCTATGATTGGTACAAAGACAACAACCTCCTCCCTGAGGATCCAACCAAGTTCCCCACTTTTAAGAACCTCACTTATAAGATGAATGCTTTCAGTGGAAACCTGGTATGTTCATCTATAATTTAAGAGTGTTATCAAAACTTTAAGTATTATACTCTTATGTAGTTTTGAATTAAATGTCATATGGTACATTAGTATAATTATTTATGTGTGCACATTCTTTTTTGGTTTGTGTGATCAGGAGTTTCCGAGTGTGTCCAAGTTGGATGCTGGCTCATATTTTTGTGTGGCCAGTAATGTACATGGTGTCTCTCAGCATGGTGATGCAGTGAAGATGGAAGTTTGTAAGTAAGGTCATTGATTTCAAGTAATTACTGCCCTCACATTCACTCAGTGAGTTGCAGTTGCAGCTGAGGGTAATAGCATTTTTTTTCAAGTATTAGGAGTCAGTGCACTAGAAAACTTTACAAGACTACTGTAATATACCCTATTCAAAATACAGTGCAAACATACAAA